>NC_041707.1:34786008-35086008 GCF_900700375.1 Denticeps clupeoides
GAAAACTTTATTTAAAAAATGGCTATATATTTCAATCTGAAAATGCAGATATTAATCAGTAATCATTGGGAAAAGTGTATGATTACTTACTCCCAAGCCTATTTCATATGCACAGAGTATACATCATTATTTCCTGGAAGCAGTGCTATTAATGTTCAATACACAGCGAGTACTTTAGTGACACTCACCTGTAACCTTTACCCAGACGTCATTGCTGTGGTGTGTGTAATAGACCGGGTCGCCTCTTCCTGCTCTGCACGAGTACTGTCCTCCGTCAGAGACATTAACGG
Organism: Denticeps clupeoides; assembly: GCF_900700375.1. Taxonomy (NCBI): domain Eukaryota; kingdom Metazoa; phylum Chordata; class Actinopteri; order Clupeiformes; family Denticipitidae; genus Denticeps; species Denticeps clupeoides. Next base: position 34,786,299 of record NC_041707.1, read on the forward strand.
AGTCGAAGCTGTAGGAGTTGAAGCTGGTCTGGGTCACCGAGCTCGAGCCATTCACGTCTTTGTACCAGTAAAAATCCCAACCCTCAGTCAGGTCCAGCTCACACGTCAGAGTCACTCTTGATCCTGCAAAAAGCTGTTCTGCTCTGTCTGATAACAGGATGGGCGTGGGCTTTGCTCCTGTTGGGGTTCAGAGCGGCAGTCATGATTACCAAATTTCTATATTTTGATGAATCCTCAGTATGAATGTGATAAGCACTGAACCAATTGTACCTGACACCCTTATTGAAACATTTTTGCTGATGAGTGAGATCGTGGGTCGGGTGCTTCTCTCTCCCTGACACCAGTACTGAGCCTGGTCAGACTCCGTAACTTCTTTGATGGCCAAGATGTTTCCAGTTCTGTTGTGACGGTAAGAGTGAGCCACTGGGGTCACTGGTGATTTGCCTTTATACCACTTATATCTCCAGCCAGTGAGAGTCTCCACCTCGCACTTCAGAACGATTGTCTCGCCAACCCACAAAGGATTCAGCGGAGCTGCAGTCAGTGTAGCTGCAGGCGTGGCTGTGAGAGTAAATGCATGTTTGCCTTCTTCTGTTTATTTGCCTTATTTCATAGAAACTTTTAGTCTGCAGTAAACTGTATTTACCATGGTAATACACTGGGACGGGAGGACTGAGGGAGCTGTGATGTGGCCGAGCATGTCTCCATGCAGTACATGTGATTTCACCAAAGTCTTTAGGGAGGGAGAGAGCGATGATGTTTTTGGGCTGATCAGGAATATCCGCGTTGTCTCGGTACCAGATGTACTCGTTCCAGTCTGTGTACGCTGTTATGTTACACCTCAGAGTGACCGTATCTCCAGGGTAGAAAGGTCTCTCTGGAGACACTACAATCACTTTGGCTTTAGGTGGATCTGTGGAGACACGGTGAACTTTGACATGATATTACTACAGATAAATAAATCAGTGCAGACATTTATTCAAATGAGTTAGCAAAGATGGAGCAATGCAGGCAAGGTTAAAATGCAGTCAGAATTAATGTTTTACAAATCACTCATTCTTGAGAATTTTTTAATAGCTTTTTTTTGCATCTGATTAAATTGATATATATATATTTTGTAAAATTGTCAATTCCGTCATTCACAGCCAAAAAAAAACAAAAAAACTATTAAACTATTAACTGTTTACTAACATTTACTTTACTAGAAAGCATCCTTGTCCTTGGTAATAATTCAAAAATTATTAGAAACGATTAGTTAAGATTACATTTAAGATTACATTTACATTAAGATTACAAGCTTTTAATACATTTTTTTTATGTTTGAAGTTCTGAACTTTTAACTGGTGTTTTCTGATGCAGGGCAAGTTTAGATATTAAGAAAATAAAAAGCAGACCAAAATGTCATAAGTAGTTCTTATTTCATATATAAGTTGAATTACATTATTGGTTTCTGTTTCTTCTCAAGAATGGGTGTTATTTATGTTTAAACAGTAAATTAATAGAAATAATAATAAATAATGAAAACAGATCATCTCACACCTTGTGAATTTCCAGGGAAGATGACTAAACCTAGCACTGAAAACAAGAGAAAGAAAGACTCAGGACAGAATGGCAGCAGCTGTGCATCACAGAAAATATTTTCATCGGTCATAATTACTGAAACAAGAGTAGCGCGCAAACTGTAACAAGAGTAGCAACAAGGCAGTCTGCAGATGACATCCAAACCCCATAAACTATACGAATCAGAACTGACGTCAAACGTGGTGACAGTACACCTCATAACCTCAAACTATAGAACAATATAGAGCAAAGTAGCTATAGCTATTGTTACAGATATACATTTAAGGGTTTACTTTACTACTATGATAGTGAAGGTCTATTTCTGTCTAGAAATTAACCTGGTACTAGAACTGTCAATATGAAAAAACATGGCTTAAATTTTTTTAGCATTCAAAACTGACAGAATTTTTGTATTTGCTCTTACAGCTAATAGAGAAAAGCTAAATAGTTTTTTTTAAAAGTAAGACTTAATTATTTTTTTAATTAGTCATTCAATCTATTCTTTATACCTAAAGAGAAACAAATAAGGTCTAAAAAGATCAAGAGTAAGAGTAACATAGCGCTTGTTCACACTTCATAGCCAGAATTTTTTTTTACGTATTATTTTTTACTTGTTTCTTCCCAGTAAAATGTCGTCTGTAATTGCTAAGCTTTTGAGGACTCCAAACATGTCCAAAACACGTACACAGACACGCAGGTACACACAAGTAGTACTCACAGAGCAGCAGGCCTCGTGCAGCAAGCTTCATGCTGTCCTCTTACTGCACCGATCTTCCCCTCATCTCAGCAGAATGGCGGCGAGCGCACTCTTCGCCTGGTGTGAAGGGCATGGACACGGCGAGTTGGTTTTCCCTCCCTGAAAATCAGTTCTGATTTCTAGCAAAATTTTCCCCAACCGATTCTGACACAATTTAAGTCTCGCACCCTTTCCTCAACATAGAAACTGTACAAACTGTCCTCTTTCCACCTCCTTTGTAAATGACTTGTAGATTTGCGTTAGCTGTGGAAACTTGCTGTGGAACTAATCCTTCACTCAGGCTTAAAACCGTATAAAAATGTTGAAACCATGAACCCGTATTCCATTGGGGGTGCTGTAAAGGAATAGCACGATCCCTATGAACCTAAACAACGAATGAGAACATTACGAGACCGCTTAATAGAGGCGTGCCCAGCCCTGCCACTTATGAGCTGCTACCCTACAGGTCGAGAGTGCTGCCATAATCACGCCCAGAGTTCCCTGCAGCGATGTTGGCCGTGATTAGTGTTGAACATTAAAAAGGCCACTGCAGCCACCAAATGCTGGTCTGTGTATCACAAACCAAAAAACTTGGAGTGGAAATTGGGCATGATCAGGAATGCCTAAACACACACAAATGCCTTGTGACAAGCTTTAGTCTTAAGAATGAATCATAATTCATACATTGCGTACATGGTAAGTTAAAAGTTCTATAAATGAGATTCATTATATAAATACTGTGTGTTTATAGTAGTATTCATGTAATGCTGTAATTCAATTTATTTGTTGTTCTACTTGATATATTTATGCTGTGAGCTAATTCTGTGCTGTCTCTCATTCTGTGCTTTAAAGTCAGGCATGCTTGAGGACAGGTTAATTTCCAGTGTAACAAGAGGAGACAGCAAGCAGTAACAAGAGCATAGAGCAATTTATATGAACATGACACCTAAAACCGTAACCTGGAAAATGAAAACTGAGGTCAGGCAGGGTCACAGATCAACAAATCAAACATACAGAGTCAGAGTCAGAGTAGAACATTGCCAGAGCCTAATTAAAAGCAAGGCTGGTGTGATTGGCTGATTTTAAATTAGAATGCTGATTAGAATGTTTGCTGAAGTGAAGTCCAACAAATGGGACCATCTGTCAGTGTGTCAAAGTTAATTTTGTTCATCTAGTGTCCCATTGGGTTACTGGCTTAAATGTAAAAAAGCAAAATCAAATCAGATTCTCCAAAGTCTTCAATTGAGACGTTTGATTTCCTAAACTCTCCAAATCTGCCCTCACACTGGTAATGTCAGACTTTGGAGACACTGTTCACCTGATCTGATTTTGTTTTGTTATAGTTAATCCAGTAACCCAGTAATACATTAGATTAACAAAATTGACCCTCTGACAAAATTGACAATCTAACCCTAAAGATGCATTAGTTTAACAATTACCCAATTAACAAGCAAGAGTATAAGAGAACCAGAACTGTTGCAAATTACACGGAATCTAGTACTATACTCAAATGGTAAAAACTTTAGTAAAATGAACAGAAAACATTCCATGCATATTATATAGGCTAGACATAGAAAAAGTAGTGCACACTACTACTGCTACTACTGATTTACTTGTTGAATGTGTTTCTCTCAGATTGCGGCACCACACCCTCATTGCTCCTATCTACATCACCAATAACCATTGAAAGATGTTGCTACCCACATCGCAGTACAAGGTCACGGTGCAAAGTTTCAACTCACCAAAGGTGATGGTTTATTGTAGGTTCAAAATTAAAATACAATGTTCTGCCCTGACAAAAAAATTGCAATTAAATCTGCATTTCGTTGCTTTTCTGATTCAGTGGATAGGTTGTGTTTGAGCATGTTAGAAATGCTTGACAAAAAGTTGAGCATGAAAATTAAACAAGATAATAATTTCAATTTTTTTTGTTATTAGATATGTATGTTAAACATAGCAAACAGATATTAAAACATTTTGGTGTCCAAAAGCAACCAACCATTTTACTAACTTTACTAATAATCAATCAAACATAACTTTTCATATGGAAATAAAAACTCACATTTCACATATTTAAAGCAAATTTATTTGAACATTTATGTGTTTACATTTCAAATGGCTGATAGCAGCATGTTGAATTTTTCACAGAAAGTAATTATCCAACTAGAGCAATTTACAAAGCAGAAAGCAAACTGTTTATTCTAAAAAAAAAAGTTAAGTGAAGTGCTGCTCTGTTTCTTGAAACATGTAAGTAAATCTTCTGATGGTCTGTAGAATGCTGGCCATGATTCCATGGTATAACAATGTTTTTCCCTTTGCAAGCCAAACGTATACAAGAAGCCACAGAACACATCAGCAAAATAGTCTGTCTACAGACAACATGGTGGCCGTCATGCAAGAGGACCTGCTATCTATGCAGATACGACAGACTCATTCTTTGCATTAAAAAAAAAACAATGATTTGTGATAACATTATAAAAATCTATTTTACTTTTTATTTTACAATTTATTGAAATACCTCGCACTGCAACCTTGAATACAGTACAAATGTGTACAATCTGCATATTAACCTTTCTCAATTAAAAAAGTTTTTATGCAGTGTAGGGTCCTTGCTTAGGGCTGAGATTAGCTCCATTATAGATGAAACTGGACATAATTTACCATAAACACTCAAAAAATGAGGATTTAGAAAGACTGGAAACTTTTGTTCTGTCATTCCGTTTCCTTAATCTTGACCTGGGCGTAAATCACATTACTGGGTCCAGCATCTTCTGCAGACAATATGAGTTTGATCAAATCAAATCACATCAAATCATATCAGTTTATATGTGTGACATATTTCATTACTAGAAAATCTGTTTTCACATTGTACACATGTTCATCTCACCTCTGGTCTGCTCTGGCTGCAGCTCAGAATAAACCGTGTCTGCCTCTGATGCTTCTTCTGGACCAGCGAGTTTGGAAAAATGTAGTAAAAAAAAAAAAAGGTTTAGTAAGAGGATTTCATTTCATCTTCTCTTGTAAGTGACTGCATTTGGACACTACCTGTGTTCTTCCTCTGTTTCAGCTCTTTTATTTGAACCTCAATGTATGTCACATCCCCTGTTCCACATTCAGCAGTCTTATCTTTGAATACAAATGAAAGATTGTTCAGTTTTACACACTCCACCTTATACACAATCTACCATAAGGTCAAAGCAGTCATACTAGGGCAGAAAAAGAAGAGTGAAAGTGACCACTTAATTTAATTTCTTGGCCTGAACACACCCACATATTCATACATGTATAACAATTAATTCTTTATTATTACAGCATTTGAAATATGAGTTTTAACAGTTTCAACTAATATCTTATTATTTCCAGTGGAATAGTTTAGCATGTGCAAATCCTACGAAAGGTAGAATAAAGAAATTATTGGATCTTGTAGAAATATACTGCTCTGCAGTCCCGCCTGAGCTTCTTCGCTCTGATCCTGATGTAGACTCTGCTGTGTCCCCTGCTCACCTCTAGGGGCAGACAGGGAAAGCATTAAGAGTGAATAGCAGTACTGATCTTAACAGGGCCAGACACTCATTCCATGACACATTAAGTCATTGTTACTGCTGAATAATGTCGGGGAACAAAAACAATAAGTTTATAAAGAGACACAGAAATTGTGAATACTTACGGCTCAGCTGCATGTAAATGTGCACCTGCAGTAACACACAACAAACATTACAGTTGCTTATTCACTTTCTTTCACTGAAGAGGTTTATGTAGAATCTTTAAACAGTGTGTTAAAATTGACATAATTAGAGTTACACTTGATGAAACCCTTTATTGCTTTTTTTTGGGGGTGGGGGGTGGATAGGTCAGGAAGATAAGGGGAAAAGGTCAGAAACAAGAGCAGGATACAGGATAGATGAGGGAAATAGAAAAAAAGACAACCCCTATGTAACCCAGTAGAAAGAATCCCTCGTTTCATTTAAAAGTAATTTTTTTTTCTTCTTATCACTCGTGGTAAACCAGACTATGAATAATTCAAGTTATTTGGGTGCCTGTCAAGTTTTGTTTATTTGCTATTGGTTCGGGCCACTCCGTACTGTATCGCCATTGCAGGAGAGGGAAAGTCCCCCCCTGATTTGTTTTAGCAAGTTAGTCAGTACAACGCAGCACCACAAGGAGTGCACGCGAACGAGAGAGAGCGAGAGACAAAAGTTCGGTGATTGTGGACAAAAAGTGGTTTTAACCACCAAAACCAGTGTTAAGTGAAATACCCAAAGCACCTGAAATTTCCTAGAACCTGTGAATGTCTGTGTACAGATCGTCTTGGCTAGGTTTTTTTTTTTTATTGAACCTTCCTTGGAGGTCAGAAATAGAAAGCTGGATTTCTCCCTTAAAAGCCACCTGGAAAGCGGATGTTCTTCACCAATCTGAGAGGGAACTTCATCATACAGGTCACCGGTGTGGTAGGACTTGATCTGACATCATTGAATTTGACTGTTACCTGTTACACCTACTGACTAAGACCTACTGACTAAGACTTACTGACGAAAGACCTACTAGACTATAACGCACTGACTAAGAAGAAAATCTGAACTGAACTCAGAACTTTTGCATCGTTGTTGACCAGGAGAAAACAACTCAATTTGGGAAGAAGGAAAAAGACTTTATCATTATTGGAAATTGGTACGTGTTAATTATTAAGTTATGGTTTTATAAGAGAGAAGTTTTTGTTGTTTTGTTATAGTGAATGCCGGCTGTTAGATTGTACATTTATTTTCTTATTTCCATTTAAATATAATAGTAATTTCAACTGTCTCCCCTGGTCTGAGCATCTTTTTACCCTGACTATCACATAGCACAGCATTTACCTCAACGAACATAGACACTGGTCCCCCCCTTGGGTGAATCACTTGAGCTTGTATATATCTGCTATAAGGGTAGTTACATTCTTCACAGTGGTTACACCTAGGTTGTACTCAAATGGGGAGAACATTATGGGAACCGTAAAAAAAAAACCCCACCTCAACAGCATAAGCACATACAGGGAGTGCAGAATTATTAGGCAAGTTGTATTTTTGAGGAATAATTTTATTATTGAACAACAACCATGTTCTCAATGAACCCAAAAAACTAATATTTAATATTTTGAATGAAACGCTTGATTGTTTGATGATCACGCTTCAGAAGCTTTGCAATTTTAAGAGTGCTGCATCCCTCTGCAAGATATCTCACTATTTTTGACTTTTCTGAGCCTGTCAAGTCCTTCTTTTGACCCATTTTGCCAAAGGAAAGGAAGTTGCCTAATAATTATGCACACCTGATATAGGGTGTTGATGTCATTAGACCACACCCCTTCTCATTACAAAGATGCACATCACCTAATATGCTTAATTGGTAGTACGCTTTCGAGCCTATACAGCTTGGAGTAAGACAACATGCATGAAGAGGATGATGTGGACAAAATACTCATTTGCCTAATAATTCTGCACTCCCTGTAGACTCTACACAACATATAAAGTAAGTCAATTGAAACAGGGGAGGGGAAAAAGGGTGGTGGATGAAATCCCACTTAAATGAGCATCAGTACTGGTGCTGCTGCCAAAATGGAGCACAGACACACAAGTTAACGGCCACTTTGACGTTAGTTTACAGACATATTTACAGTTTCAAATTGATCTCTTACCTGACATAGTTTTAAAGCAACATAACAGGACCACAACAATGGCAAAAAGAATTGTAGCTCCTAAACCCAGCCGGACGCCAACTTGAGGCAAATAAGGGGATTGAGAGTCTGAGAAATTCAGTAAATGGTTTTAGTACATGAAAAATGAAAAGTTACATTAATACAGAAGAAATACTGTGTTCAGTTAAACTGAATTTAACCTTTTACTGTGAGAGTAAGATGTGTACTGATGAGTGAGGATGTGGGTCTGGTGTCCCTCTCTCCCTGACACCAGTACTGATCCTGGTCAGACTCAGCAGCTCCTCTGATGGTCAATGTGTCCCCAGTTCTGTTGTAACGGTCAGACTGAGACACTGCAGTCTGAGATCTGCCTTTATACCACTTATATCTCCAGCCAGTGAGAGACGCCACCTCACACCTCAGAGTGACTGTATCTCCAGTCCACACAGGACTCTGTGGAGCTACAGTCAGTGTAGCTGTGGGCGGGGCTGTGGGAATAATCATTATGACCACATGTAAAAAACTTCACTGATCAGTTTTAATAACTGAAAGATAATTTCTTGAAATGCCATTATAAGAAATTCAGCAGCAGATTTACCCTGGAAATAAACTGGCACAGAATCGCTGAAATTGCTGAGTTTTGGAGATTTTGCCCTCTCTCCAGAACACTTATACTGGCCGCTGTCATTAAGGAGAGTGATGGTCTGACTGGTTTTATTGGGAATACGTGTGTTGTTTCTGTACCAGTAATATTCCCAGTCTCTGTACCCTGTTATGTCACACTTCAGAGTGACCGTATCTCCAGGGTAGAAGGGTTCATCTGGAGCCTCTATAGTCACTGTGGCTTTAGGCAGATCTGTGGAGACACAGTAATCTCTGACACGAGTGCAAGAATCACATCCTGTAAAGTTGTACCACATACTGTTCAGCAGAGAAAAATAATTTTATTAAAGACAGCTCTCAATTTCATGCAAGTCACCTCATCATAATTATCACGAAAACAGAATGAATCTATTCTGGTTGAGACGGATACATGAAACGCCCTGAAGGGTATTATCATACAGTGTCTTTACATCGAAATCCAAAATAATGACAATTGTAAAATGTTAAATCGTACCTGATAGAGTTAGAGTGACAGGTTTGCTCTCAGTCTCATTTCCATCACTGATCCTGTGACCTTTACAGGTGTAGTTTCCCTTGTCTGATTCTGATACAAAATTGATTGAATGTTCTCTATCAAACGTCCAAGAGCCAATGTGGTTGCCATTGTGATACCACTTGTATTCCCAGTCAGTCTGTCCACCCTCTTTCTCTATGTCACATATCAGAGTGAAATGTTCTCCATGGAATATCTGTGTTCTGTCAGGCTTCAGTCTCACAACAGCTCTGAAATCTCCTGAACATGAAACATCAAATCTAAATAACCACGGCATGGAGGCGTTATGTACGTTGACATTTTCATAGTCTACTTAAAGTGATAGAGAGTGATCTCCCACCTTGTGAAAGTCCAGAGTAGAGGACAAAACTCAGCACTGAAACGCAGAGAAAGATAGACTCAGTACAGAGTAGTGCTGTGTGATTCAGAACTCACCCAGGTTAATCACCCGGGTCCATTAAATAACTCATGAGTGACGCGTCTGAGGTCTCCATTGAACTGAATCTTTTGAGTAGATACACCAACTACACCATGTCTAAATTGTAATCTTCGTCACATAAATACATATTCTAATAATTAAAACATCAATTACTACCATTAAATGTCGCAACTTACAGTTTCTTTGCACCATCTGAATCTGAATCACTCAGAGATCCGGGTTAGCGCTCCTAACCTGACTCAGTTCATCCAGCAGTTAACTTCCTCCGAAAACGCAAATCTGAGTCGCTCAAACCAGCAGGTTTATTTAGAAAGTGATTCATTCTCATCACAAGGCATTTTACTTTCAAACATTTCAGTTGACTCACAGCTGTCGATTTGGCAATAGTGACACAAGTGACTCATTCACCCGGATCAGTTTAGTGAATGAATTTTTTTAGCCTTCTGGCTCTAAAAAGGCTCTAGTACAGAGTAACAGATACTGCAGCCAAACAACACAAGCGGCAGTTGTTACAGCTGATTTATACAGCGGATATGAGCAGGAGTTCATTCACAAGAGTTCATTTCAGTTCCGTCCCCAAGGATACTGGACTGTAATTTGAACAGTCCAGTATCCTTGGGGATACGCACAAACACACACTACCAGTTTCATATTCCCAATAAGCGAACTGCAAACCTGCACCTGGCCTAGCGGTTAAGGAAGCGGCCCTGTAATCAGAAGGTTGCCGGTTCGAATCCCGATCCGCCAAGGTGCCACTGAGCAAAGCACCATCCCCACACACTGCTCCCCGGGCGCCTGTCAGGGCTGCTCACACAGGGTGATGGGTTAAATGCAGATGACAATTTTCACTGTGTGCACTGTGTGCTGTGCATCACATGTGACAATCACTTCACTTTCTAATGTTAAAATAATAAAATAATTATTGGGTTTGATTCTTAATGTGCTTCTCCAACTGAACCCTCATGAGTACAGAAGTACTGTATCAGCAAAAGACTCACACACCATAGCAGTAAAAGATATTTTGCTTGAGTGGACACACACGTATACTACAGTACTCACAGAGCAGCAGGGGTAGTACAGTGAACTCCATGTTGTCCTCTTACTGACTGAATCTTCCGCTCAAGTCCAAAATGCAGGAGGGAACAGTGAATGGATATAAGTTATCGCTCTTCTCACGGCACAGACATGATGAGTTTCCTTCCTGTTTCAGAAAGCTTCCTGACCACAGAAGCTCTCTCGAGTCATTATTAGAGGTGTGAACCTTCACTGGTCTCACAATTCGATTGGGATTATCAATCGATACATCATGATGCAGCCCATTATTTTTTTTACTTAGTCACTTGATGTTCAAACACAAGAGTTAAGGTCTCGTACACACGTGCGGACACTTTAATTTACTACAATGAGCAGAAAAATTATCTCAATTCAGAAAATATGGGATCAGACTTGTGTTTTGTTTCAACAGTTTCACTGCTGGCTTTTCAGTCGCTGTGCCTCATTTTTACGATTCGGGTGGACTTTTGGAACAATTCACTCTTGAGGGCGGGGCTTCGATTCATTGGCTAGCAGATATTTGAGTGACAGCTCAAGGCAAAAAAGAGGGAGATGTAAAGTATTTTGTCAAAATTCCAACCTCTTATTTTACATTTCATCGTTGTATTTCATTTGATATTAGAAGAGTTTTGTTTCAAGTGACCAAGGTTTGGACACCCCTGGTCTAAATCCTGATGCAGTGACCTGTACTGAGCTGTTCTGTTGTCCCACTAAATGCAGAAGACACCAGTCCATAGATTCATGCCAATGATTTGTAGTTGTGCACTTGTGTCTGCTGTGGACTCAGCATGTGTATGAATATTGAATGTTTTCCCATATGGCTTTGGCTTCACTTCCTTAAAATACTTGAGAAACTGATGCTTTGTGGGTTTTGGTGTTTCGTAATGACTGGTGGTCTAATAAGTGACCAAGGTTTCTTTGCACTTTGAAACATTTCCCACGGTGCACGTTGCTGCTCACTGAATTTGTTGGTCATTTTAGTACTAATAATAGTACTAATAAAATATCTCCAGCGGGTATTATGTACTGCATTCCTGGTGTGAATGATAATCTCCTGCTTTAATCAGGGCTTCTGTGATGCTCATGTCTCCTTTATTAGTGTACCGGCTGGACACACAGGTTGTCCAGCATCATTCGTGTTAGTGTTCTTGTGAATGCTACTGACTGCCATGTCTCTTTTCTGTAGTTTTTACATATATAGTTTCACATACTGAAAATAAGTACATCCGTCACAATTCTTAAAAATATTTTATTATACCTGTGCTTTGGATGGCAATGAACATATGACACTTTAACGATATGTTAAGTAATCAGTGTACAGTTTGCATAACAGTGTACATTTGCTGTCCCCAAAACAACTTTATTATTACATTATTAGTTGCTCGATAATCTTTTGACAGACCTAAACCTTAATCATCGAATGCTTTTCCAAATTTGAAAACATGATATTATTATTTCAAATGAAAATTTGTAAATAATATCAGCTCAACATATTATTTAGACATTTGAACACTGATCAGCTAGTTTTTTTAATCTAGTGAAGGAAATGATTTTCAGTTCAGCTCAGTAAAAACGATGAAGTTCTGAACCATGCACATCACTCCAGTCAATAGGAACATTTATTTTATTTTTCAGAAACAATTATGTTTGATATTTATTATTCATACAAACACTGTGACAAACATGTTTCTTTACTCCCACCAAAATGTTGTGCATGTACATTATTGTATGTGAAGGGTACGAAAGGGTGCAAAACGATGAAAGCTCAACATAAAAAATACTAATGAACTCAAATCAACCAATCGACCAGACGTCAAAACGGAGACAAGACCTGACAAATATACAAACAATTCATGCGTTAGACGAGACCAGTCCCAGTACACTGCTACAAGCAGTCCTCTTAAAGGAGCGGAGAGAGGTGTGGGCAATGTGGAGTGGGCGTGGCATGCGTGACCAAGTGGCACCAGACACTGATTGAAGCTGTTGTTACAGGATCATACAGCACAAAAAGGCCAATCTAATGTTCTACATATAGATGTAGAAGTCTACAGATAATATATTAATTTAAATACATCATAATGAGAAGAATTCTCTTCTATAATTAAAATACCATTTTGCAAAAGGATATTTGTAAATAAGAAGTAAACAGATGGTCATACTGTATTTGTAAAGATCATGAAATTAAGTTTTAATTGTAATCTTGTGCTCCCCCTTCCAAGTCTAAAGATCTACAAAGAAGCGCAACTACAGATATACACCTAAAAAATATACATTCATTAGCAAAATGCTTGAATCCAAAGGTGATCAGAATCTAGATAAAGGCTCTACATTAAATTGTATTTAAATAAAAGCAGGCATATCCTAAGCTAAAAAAAATGATTCTACTGGGGGTTAAATTTTAATCACATCCATGGTTAGAAACAAAGCAAGATTATTACCAACAATTAGGCGAACACATAGTTCTCACAGCCGGCTAGGGAGTACATTTTATACCCTAATATAACTCTGACTTTAAGATTAATTTTAGCCATTCACCGGTTTAGTATGAGACTTAACATCTGGCATCAGAGGGTGGTGGCAGTTTGTGGTAGTTTGTAGTTTGATTAATTGGATCTGATTGGCCCTCTTCTACTCACACAGACCAGATTAGAGTTCTTCACTTTCCTGAAGCATCTGAGTGAAAGTACAGATGGTCCTGGTGACTGTGAGCAGGATGTTGGTTTTACTTGTTCCATTTACAGTCACCATTTCTCCCCTTGAATGCTTTAAAAAATCAAGACAAAAAAGACAAGATGAAGTTTCAATTCCTGTAGCCAGTAACCCCTCACTGTGATCCACTGCTGTAAAAATAGCATTTTATGACATTTAGTTTTAATGATCAGCAACTGTGAAGAGTCAGAACAAATCTCAATTTATATGAAACAGTGAAGAAACTGTGCTAAGGTTCCAGTGCCAGCTCAGAGTACAAATCAGGTGGTGTCATGTCCTTGCCTAGAAATGAAGACATGAACTTGTTTAGTTTCTTTTTAAAGTTTTTGATCATTAGAAGCGTATATAGAAATAAATAAGGAATTAGATCAATTTCCTACTTTTGAATGCCAGTTTTGTTCCCTCGACATCTGCGTCAGTCACCATTTTGAGTTTTGAATTGTCTGGAGAAAACATGAGGTTGATCAGATAACATTTTACATTGTGTGTTTCAGTTATATTTATACTCTGAGTAAAGAATATTGTTGTGTATGAATGCTGTACTGACTCTGTACTGTACTCTACTGACAAGTCTTCGTCTCACCTGTGATCTGCAGCAGTGAATAACCTGTATCTGGTTTCAGATTCTCACAGTGTGCAGTGTTCTCTCCAGTCATTTGCAGCCAGTCGTGTGTGTGCACATACCAGATTGTCACCCACCAAAATATCTATGTGAACCCCCTTCTTTACTCAATAAAAATAAGTGTGTTCACACTCAACACGTGTGAACATTCAACTTAGTGCCAATGATGAAGTCTCATCATTGGCACTAAGTTGAATGTTCACACGTGTTGAGTGTGAACACACTTATGCACTCTATTTTATGTACCGATGTTTGCAATTTGTACTCCAGGTTATAGATATTGTTTCACCTTCTCTGGTGAGGGACTGCATGTGGACACTACCTGCTTTCTTCGTCTCTGTCATCTGCATCATTTTATCTTCAGAATTTGTCTCTTGACCTGTTCCAGATTCACCAGCTATAGAAGAATAATCAAATGTCCACACTTCTTAAAAACTCATTGTAATCAAAAATAGATTTTCACATAGTGGAATAAAAATGGTACATTAACAAAAACTCTACATTTGATTAGATGAACAACCTCATAAACGTGTGCAGATGAGAAAACGAAAACCAAATAATGTGAAATAATTTCACTTAAAAGTAATATACCAGTTTGCAGTGCCTCATATCCAGTCCACACTACAGCCCTCAATACACAACATGTATTACTACATAAACATTTTATTCACAGAATAGTACAGCAGAAAAAAATTACCTTCTCCATTGACTCCAATAGAATCATAATGATGTGTGGATCCTATGAGAATAACACAATGAAATGGCTGAAATAGTTAAAATACAAATACAATTTTAAATTACCTTAAAATATAATATACCACTCTGCTGTGTCTCATATCCTGTCTGAGCTTCTTCGTTTCCTCCAGAGAAGCTCAGATCCTGGTTTGGACTTTGCTTTCTCATCTTTTGGCCTCTAGGGGGAGACAGAGGAGCTTGACTATTTGACCATCGCTCATTCTCCTTAATTGCTGAATTCTAATTAGGGATGTTGGGTGCTGGGTGGGGAGAAGCTTTCTAATGATTTATTTTTTGTACATATGTAAGATACAGTGTGTGTAGCAGTAGTTGAAACACACGCACAAAGCCGGGATTTGAGCACATGTTCTCAGAAGGGTGAGGTCACAATGCTGACTGCAGCTTCACTATGTGGCCCTATAACAGAGTTGTGGTAATTTTTTTTTATTTGAAGGAATAATTCACTCACCTCTCCGCAGGACATGAGCATCGACCTGCAGTAACACACAAACCATCAGGTCTGTTCACCGGGTCATTTGAAGGAATTACTGAGTTTCTTCATTAAATTATCTCAATGTTTCATACCTCTGAATTGACTTAAGCAGCACAGTAGAATCAATAACATGATAAAAATTACTCCTACACCAAGACCCACCCAGACTCCTAATGACAGATCATAGACGTGAGAGCCTGAGAATAACAGAACAAAAGTACATGAATGAATTAAACCTATGAGATTAAAGATCATCTTAGACTCAACTAGTACATACAAAAAGGTTAGTTTACTATGATTATAATGATTATCTTTATTTTACCTTTTTCTGCGAGAGTAAGATGTGTACTGATGAGTGAGGATTTGGGTCTGGTGTCCCTCTCTCCCTGACACCAGTACTGATCCTGGTCAGATTCAGCAGCTCTTCTGATGGTCAATGTGTCCCCAGTTCTGTTGTAACGGTCAGACTGAGACACTGCAGTCTGAGATCTGCCTTTATACCACTTATATCTCCAGCCAGTGAGAGACGCCACCTCACATCTCAGAGTGACTGTATCTCCAGTCCACACAGGACTCTGTGGAGCTACAGTCAGTGTAGCTGTGGGCGGGGCTGTGGAGGTAATAATGTGAGTAACAATGATTACTCCATTCATTAACTTCCAAAAATCCGGGCAAGTATAAGAATTGACTGTCTCTGATATGAGCAAAATAATGATGCTAGACGACTGCTTCAGCATTTCAAAACTACAGGAACCTTCTCCAAATTAGGCAAGTGTTCATGATGTTATTGTTGTGTAGTGTATGTTGTTTTACAGCACATAGAATTATATTTATATTGTATTTGGTTACTATTTGTATTTATTGTGACAATACACTGTTGCTTCAAAATTGTCTTGGCTGTAAATGGGAACGTCATTGTACCTTCTGCACCATTCATGTACATCTGACAATAAAATTTAATAAATGTATGGCCCCGTAATCAGAAGGTGCGGGTTCGAATCCCAATCCGCCAAGGTGCCACTGAGCAAAGTACCATCCCCACACACTGCTGAACGGGCGCCTGTCATGGCTGCTCACCAAGGGTGATGGTTAAAAGCAGAGGACACATTTCGTTGTGTCACTGTGTGCTGTATTGCAGTGTTTCACAATGACAATCACTTCACTTTCAAATATCCTCATTCTGGAGCAAACAAAAATAAAATAAAAGTGAAGTCCTCATCAGAAGCTGCTGTGATGTTGAAGGTGTTTCCCTCAGACTGAAACACCACATTACTGCTCTGGTCCTGGGTTCACAAAAGCTTAGTAACTTCAGATCTACTTGTAAACACGTGTAGATTTAGGTCTGATCCAGAGTCGCTGTAGACGACTAAGTTCTTCTAAATGTGAATGAATCAGTACAGGTGAGCTGGAACTAAAGCTACATTATACACACGTATATAGAATTATTTTCATCATGTAGCAGCATTAAAATGGGGGCGGACAGTTATTTTTGCAAACAGGAGTCGAGTAGCGAAGGCTTCTATATTTCAGATTATTTTTATACTTTTCCTCAGATTTGAAATATCTCACTTAACCCTTTATAAAAAAAAATTATTTATCTTAATTCATAAAGAGTCAAAGGCAAAATATTTTTGAAAAATTGATCAACTCACCTATTACATACAAATAAACCTCTTCACTTGTTGGTGTGTTGGTATTACTGTGTTCTCTCTCTCCTCGACACCAGTACCAACCCGGATCAGACCCAGAAGCTGCTGTGATAATGAAGGTGTTTCCCTCAGACTGAAACACATTACTGCTCTGCTCTTTATACCACTTATATCTCCAACCACTGGAGGGCTTCACCTCACACTTCAGAGTGACCTTCTCTCCAGTGAACACAGGATTCTGTGGATCTACAGTCAGTGCAGGTGTAGGCAGGTCTGCTGAAGTGACAACGTGGGGAATAAAAGAAACAAAGAAGCTTCTTCAGACCTAAACTACAGGGGTCTGTTACTCAGTCTTTACTCAAACATCAGAAGTTTTCATTTCACTTTCCTCTCATATGAAATGTAGCTGTAGTATTTTATATATTTACCCTGGTAAGAAACTGTAACAGCTTGACTTGAAGAGCTGTTCTGGGGTCGAGTTCTCCTCCGTCCAGAACAAACATACTGACCACTCTCAGTAGGGAGAGAGATGGTGATGGTCTTACTGGTCTTACTGGGAATATGTGTGTTGTTTCTGTACCAGTAATATTCCCAGTCTGTGTACTGTGTTATGTAACACCTCAGAGTGACCGTATCTCCAGGGTAGAAAGGTTCCACTGGAGACTCTATGGTAACTGCGGCTTTAGGCAGATCTGTGGAGACACAGTAAACTCTGACATGAGTACAGATATCAGTGCAGATAAAATAATGCAGGAACATCCATTTATTTTATAGAAAATTATAATGAACGACTGTCATCACTATCCCTTGAACATGATCTTTTTTTATTTAGCAATTTCCTAAAAAAAAGAATCTTAGTAAATCATATCTGCTGTTGTCAAGGGTGATCATTTGAAATGCTTAGAAATATGTTTTTAGAATATAATATAAATCTGATTACCAAAAACTGAATTTTACCTCTTTTTACTGTGAGAGATGTGAAAAGTTGAACAACTCACCTTTAACAGACAAATACACATCTCTGCTTTTTGGTGTGTTGGTATTACTGTGTTCTCTCTCTCCTCGACACCAGTACCAACCCTGATCAGACCCAGAAACTGCTGTGATGATGAAGGTGTTTTCCTCAGACTGAAAGACCACATTACTGCTCTGCTCTTTATACCACTTGTATCTCCAACCACTGGAGGGCTTCACCTCACACTTCAGAGTGACCTTCTCTCCAGTGAACACAGGACTCTGTGGATCTACAGTCAGTGCAGGTGTAGGCAGGTCTGCTGAAGTGACAAAGTGGGGAAGAAAGAAACAAAGAAGCTTCTTCAGACCTAAACTACAGGGGTCTGTTACTCAATCTTTACTCACACATTTACTCAAACATCAGGAGTTTTCATTTCACTTTCCTCTCAAGTGAAATTGTAAAAAAGTACTGTATTTAAACTCAAGTTACCTGGACGAAGAGGCATGGCACAAACTGTTCATTACAAGAGTGATGATATTAACACCGGTAGATTACTATTGCAGTTACATGTAAATATTGTATGTAAAAATGGTACAAATGTAACATAAAAAAAAACCCTGATGATGTTTGAGCCCCTGATGGAGGACGAAAAGAAATACAGTAACCATGAAGAGAACCTCTATTATACTCTGCATTTGACTCCCAAAAAAGTTGCCACAGACCAATCAGATTGTCCTGTGATTTTTCTGCTTTGTCCAAACAGAATTCCTGAAACAGGAATACAGTGGTCATCAAGCCCCCCACAAGCCTTTCCCGTCATGGCACCCCAGACTATTTGTTGGCCTTTTGGCACCCTATTGATACTTCTTGCTTGGTTGGGGGAGGCTGCAGCTTGATAAAGATACAAGCAGGGGGTCTTCACCAAAGACAAAAGCATGAAATGCCATGCCATATTTTTATATATTTACCCTGGTAAGAAACTGTAACAGCTTGACTTGAAGCGCTGTACGGGGGAAAAGTCTTCCTCTGTCCTGAACAAACATACTGACCACTCTCAGTAGGGAGAGAGATGGTGATGGTCTTACTGGTCTTATTGGCAATACGTGTGTTGTTTCTGTTCCAGTAATAATATTCCCAGTCTGTGTCCTCTGTTATGTCACATCTCAGAGTGACCGTATCTCCAGGGTACAAAGGTTCCTCTGGAGACTCTATGGTCACTGTGGGTTTAGGCAGATCTGTGGAGACACAGTAAACTCTGACATGAGTACAGATATCAGTGCAGATAAAATAATGCAGCAACATCCAAACAGCTGAGCTACACACAAAATGACCAATATTCTAACAGCTTGAATACGCGTATAAATGTATTCTTGCTGAATTGCAAGTGAAAATCTGAGAGCTTTATTTTAAAAGGGCCTGTGAGGTCTAAAGCATCATCAGCATTTTCTAGATGAAACATTTGGTAGTTTTTTTGTATAGTGAAGAAGATAAATGAACTACCTTTAAGGAGTTTAAAATGGGAGGAGCCCAATGAGCAGCTCTCAAGCATTTTATTTCTTCATCTAAAAATGTACCAAAATACACACAAAAGTACCTGGTAAGTATTTAACTGCTGCAAGTATTTTAAGTGAGAACTAGGATCCTCAATATTTATTTTTGACAAACAGTAGCGGCCTAGCAGCGAAGGATGCAGAGGTAGCAACCCACGCTGTAATGATGGTCTTCCCCATCGTCAGCTTAGCATGATTACCGAGTGCAGGCCACGCCCCCATCTGATTCCCTACTCTTCTTTTCTCTTCTTTAAAAAGGCATTCTCTGCCCTGTTGGTGTTCACCAGTGTCTTTTAACCCTTGTCTGTTTCCCTTCCAGGTTGGTCCCTGTTTATGTTGTCACATCTGCAATAAACCAACCTTAAATTACACCTGCATCCTAACCCTCTTTTATTGTGTCCACCCTCGTGTCATGACACACACACTGCTCCTTGACTGTCATTCATGGCTGCCCACTGCTCACAGTGGGTGATGGGTTAAATGCAGAGGTAAACCTTTCATTGTGTGCAGTGAGTGCTGTGTGGTGTTCAACACAATAACCACAACCATGTTCACTTCACTTTCAATTTCTCTCAAAATATCAAATAAAGACGGATCAATCGGTCAACACCAGACCCTGTCTCCTCCCTTTGATACTGTTAACATCCAGCTTCTGTCCTCATAATAAAACCTTTTTTTTAGTGAATTCAACATTTCTAAATGTGTTAAAGGTTAAAAAAAATAATAAATTATTTTATATTATTTAACATGAATATGATTCTGCTGGCCTGTCTATGGTCCTGCAGTGGCTGCAAATGGTGATAGGTGTAAAGCGTGCTTTGGTCATTCTGCTTCTGGTTTTGTGAATTTCTAACCCCTCCCTTAAAAAATTCCACCAACCATCAAAACGTGCGAAGCATTGCAGTTGCTCTGTGATTGCATGTAAAAATGAGCACAAATGTTTTTTTTTTGGTTCTGTGGCGTGAGCTAAACAGGAAGTGTTGATGAGGTTATTTCCACAAACCCCTGGCCACTTCTATAGGCTGCTCTCTTCCAGTAAGATCCATACAAGACCTCTAGGAATCGTATGTTTCTCAAAATCTGGTAACAAAATCCTCCAGTGGAAACCGGTTCATTACCAGCAAAGACAAAATTAATACAGGACATGAGGCAATGGACAAATTTCAAAGTAGAAAGACATATTAGGAACAGAAAAAAACAAATCAGATCATCTCCCACCTTTTGAAAGTCCAGAGTAGACGAGTGAACTCAGCACTGAAACCAGGAGAAAGAGAGACTCAGTATCAGATACAGCAGCTGAACAACACAAGCAGCAGCAGCAACTCTACACAGCAGATATGAAGATAGACATGCACTACAAGTCAAAGGTTTGGACACATCTACTCATTTTCTACGCATTTTATACATTATAGAACAAAACTATGAAATAACAAACATGGGGTTATGCAATAAAGAAAAAAATAAAACAAACAGGGAGCTTTTTCTGTGATGGCGGCTTCTCTCCACCACTTTAATTACGACAGCGGGGACGGTTTCCAACAGTCCTGAAGGTTTATGCTTGTCAGGATTGACTGCACCTGGACTCATCACCTGTGCCCAATCCGGACAGCGGTTAAAAGCCGGGGATTTCCGCCCCTTCGGGAGCGCCGACATTCTAGTGAAATTTTGTGACTGTGTGTACTTTGAGTTCTGGCAATCGCAACACGCCTGCGGGTTTGTTTGTGTTAGTCCCCTTTATTTCCTGTTCTTGGCCACCGCGCTGTTGTTTATTTGTGTTTATTGTTTATTTTATAATAAAACCCCCTTCCCAGCATGTCCCGCCTCTGCGCTTCTCTCCCCCACAGCTCGCGGTCATGACAATGCTATACACTTTCATATCATTCAGTCATGTTAATCAGCATCTCATGAAACACTTTCTCCTGCTACAAATAAATATGTTTCTTGCATTGGATTCTTTAAAATGGCTCCATCTCATACTCCATAACTGCCACAGAATAAGGGTTTTCAAAGTAGTGTATTAACTAGTGTATTAACACACAAACACACTCATCTTGTCCCTAAACCTGTCTTCTGCACTCCTGTCTCCGCTTCACAATAGTCACATTGTGCAATTTTATATAAAGCATGGATTTGTTTTTATGGAACTATTCGGAACTCCAGTAGACAAAAGACACTGATTCCTTTTAGATGCAAAGATTCTCTGATTATTATTCATATTTTATCTAAAGCTAAAACAAAGGTTTTGAAAATGATGAAAACACGTATTTAATAATTTTTTAAACAAGCACAAGTTACCAATTGTAAATCACCAACAGCACTAAATTCATGTAGTCCTTGCTGTAATCTCTCACAGACACACACACACACACACAGATAGAACTCACAAAACAGAAGGAATAGTCCAGTGAGCTCCATTCTGTCCTCTTTCTGACTGAATCTTCCTCTCATTTCTGTATAATGAATCGGAAACTAAGTGTGAAAATAAATGTGAGTGTGAAACGAGTGCATGAGACCACAGCAGGAAGGAGCTCGGTCACTTCTATCTATTCAGAAAAGACCACAAGTTAATTATAATTATCTGTAGTTAAAAGTCCTTGTAAAACTGCAAATAAAATTATAAATTCTAATTTGTAGACTGTAGCTGAACTGAAAACTAAAGAATTTGTACACAAGGAGAGTAAAGTATATTTTAATGCAGAACATTTTGAAATGACATATCAATATTATTTGAAGAATGAATGTTTAAAGCAACCAGAATTGTGGTTATTAGTAGCACTTCCTCAATATGTCTGCCTGTTAGTGGCTGTATGTGCAGTTTTGGTGCTCTGCACCATTTCTATCCACTGCAGGACCACAGACAGTGTTCAGAAACATCTTTATCATTATTGTCAGTTGGTCTGGTTGCATCCCAGTCATTTTAGATCCACAAACAGTTCTATAACTGTATTGAATAACTATATGTGATATATGCATACTTTTTTTGTAGGCAGACATATATGCTCATTCCTACACCTTTGCTGAAATCTCAGATGTGTTATCTTTATGATAATTTTATTTTATAATGATAAATTTGCTCAGTAACTAAGATAAAATATATTAAAGTCCTAAAAAGACTTACACTTGTTCCATTTTAAACCTTTGCCATTTACTTTCATTGAATTTTCTTAAAGATGGAGATGCTCCTTCCACTCGATGACCTGTAAGTTGCACAAACATGTCAGCAATAAAAAAAATAGGGTCAATTTTGGGTCTTATGAGGAGCAACATGTTACATTCTTAACAATCCTCCAACCTTTGGAGCAAACAGATTTCATGGACTAAAAATATACATTTACAAATAGTTTCTGCTTTAACATAGTCAAAACAGAACTGTTATCGTAATTAATTTAACTGATATTGTCTATTTATGGCACATTTTGCATAATTACATGCCAGATGAGAGGAAACAATTATAATTAAGTTACAAATATAAGTTAACAAATATAATAAGTTACCCTGCACCAAACAAAACACTATCTGGATATAAATAAGTAAATGTGGCCCAGTGAGCTCACACAGCGGCTGCTGATGCACCTGATTAAAGAGTCCTGATCATGCCGAGAAGAAGCCAATTAAACACGAGTGGCACGTTGGCGAGGTGTCAAGGGGAAGGAAGTGCAGAGGTGGGACAAAACCAGGCTCGATGGCAAAAACAGGGGAAACAAGGGGAGACCTTAAACTAGCCTGCAGACGTGTGCCGATTGCCAGAACTCAAAACCCAACACAAAAGTTGCAGGGTTCACAAAGAATGTCGCAGCCTCTGATGGGTGGCTGCATAGCGCCTTTTAAATCCGCCTTTTTAGTCCTGATTGGGCACAGCTGAGTCACCAGGTGCTGTAAATCCTGACAAGGAGTGATCAGAACACGTTAATGGTGGGCATACAGCACCCAGAAGGTTTCTAAGGTATCTAGACTCTAATCCTTTCTGTGTTTCTAGTTCTAACTTTCTGACACATGCCTTCGAGTCTGTTTTGAGTTCTTTCTGTTCTGACCCTCGTGTCCTCCTTTATTTTTCCCAAATCTGATGATACATCAATCATCCCTTCTTTAATATGGATTAGTTGTCCTGAACCCTTTGCATAAAAGCAGCCCCAAAGCATAATAAGATAAGATGATCCTTTATTAGTCCCACAAGTGGGAAATTTACAATAATGTTTCCACCCCCATGCTTCACAGTGTGTAAAGACCAAAAAAACGTAAGATTTACATTAATGTAATGCTACCCGCTCTTATTTTGATAACCCCTTTGTGAGCGGAAGTACGGTAACAACTCTTTATGAACAATGGAAAATGCAAGTACGAGAAACAAGAGAAAAGCTAAAGACAGATATCACAGACAAAGAGATGTCAGAACTTGCAGACATAATAGAACAAAGGAGAGACAATATATTGATGTTCTATTCAGAAATGAGAAACCAAGTGGCACCAGCATCTGACATAAGGAGAAAAATTGATGCATGTGAAGCAGTAACTCATGAAGTTGTAAGAATAATTCTGGAGAGAATAAGTGGTGTTGATGGAGATTTTGATGCAGAGCGTGAAAGAACTCGTTTACGTGGACTTTTACAGCGTGACTATGCCTTGTCCATATATGGCTCGACCGCGGCATCAAACCACAGCCAACGATCCTCAGCTTCACAGCTGACCACAAAGCGAGCCGAAGCAGCAGCAGAATTAGCAGCAAAAGAGGCAGAATATGAGGTTGTATTAGAGGAACAAAGACAAAGAGAAAGGATAAAGGCTCTAGAGGAGGAGCACAAGGAACAAATGGTGGCGCAAAATTCAGAGCTGGAACGCTTAAGAGCGCAGAAGGAAGTAAAAGCGGCTCGAGCCAGGTTGGAAGCATATGATAGAGAGTTATCACTGGTGGAGGATGAACAGTCAATAAAAGGCGAACCAGTTAGCCCAAACTTCACACCCAAACAGCCCACACCAGCTCTCCCCTTCATTCCTGTGCAATCAGCTCACTCGGATGTCTCTGAGCTAGCACAAGCAGTGCAAGACAGCATAAAAATGAACAAACTTCCCACGCCAGAACCAACAGTGTTTAGTGGTGATCCAATACATTTCATAGAGTGGAAATCCACATTCATGTCCCTGATTGAACGAAAGGGCCTCTCAGCGGCAGATAAAATGTACTATTTATAAAGATATGTAACTGGGTCGGCTCGCAAATGTCTTGAAGGAGCTAGCGAATTGGCCAAAGGTGCAGTCCAGAGACGCTGATGGATTAAGGAACCTTGCAGATTTCATAAATGCATGCAAGCTTGCTATGCCTCACGTAAAGGGACTACAAATACTCAACGACTGCGAAGAAAATCAAAGATTGTTGCACAAACTACCGGACTGGATAAATGCAAGATGGAATAGACAGGTAACAAAAACATTGATGGAGGGTGGTGAGTTTCCAAGTTTTTGTGATTTTGCTTCCTTCCTCTCATTAGAAGCGGAAGTTGCTTGCGACCCAGTCACCTCCATTCACGCACTTCGCCGCACTGAAACAAATATTGATAAAAGGAATACAAGGGTAATCAGTGGCAGTAAAGCAGGTGTATTTAACACAAATGCAACTGTACAAAGTGACAAACGGATAATAACAAAGACACCTAACAGTTCTCCATGCACGTTGTGCCAGGATGCACATCAGCTTCACAAATGCCCAGACTTCTTAAAGATGTCTCTAGAAAATAGAAAGAAATATGTGAGAGACAATAAACTTTGTTATGGCTGTCTGAAAAAAGGACACCGTGCTAAGGACTGCAGACGCCGCCTCACTTGCGAAACCTGCACAAAGAGACATCCTGTGTGTCTTCATGATGAAAACTACAGTAACACAGTAACACAAAGACAAACACGTGGGAGTACGGAGAATGCAAATCAAGGTAACTCACCTGAAACTGCAACAGCCATGTCACTTAATGTTGCCAGATCAGAACAGACCGTCAGCACCTCAATGATAGTCCCAGTATGGCTGTCAACCACCACCAATCCACTCAAGGAAAAATTGGTCTATGCATTATTAGACACTCAGAGCGATGCTGTCTTTGTGGATCAGGATGTATAACGCAGGAGCTGCAGGCAGATGTTTGTCCAGTAAAGCTGAAATTGACTACCATGCTGGGTAAAAATGCTGTCGTAAGTAGTGGAAGGGTGTCTGATCTCTTGGTGAGAGGTTACAACTCAGCCACAGTCATAAAGCTCCCCACGGCATACTCCAAGGATTGCTTACCTGCTAACAGGGAACACATACCCACATGTGAAACAGCCAAACAGTGGAGTCATTTACTGCCTATTGTGATGAGATCCCTCCACTCCTCAGGTGTGAAGTTGGTTTCCTAATAGGTTACACCTGTCCCAGGGCTCTTGCACCTAAACAAATAATCTTGGGAAAAGATGGTGAGCCCTATGCTATTCGCACGGACTTAGGATGGAGCATAGCACTTTGCAATGAAACGGATATAGACAGCAGCCTCTGCCACAGAGTCACAGTTAAAGAAATCCCTCACTTCACTCCAGCAGATGCAATACTTGCTCTGGAAAGAGATTTCAAAGAGACGGACAGAAACGAAAAGACTGTATCACAAGAGGATTTAATATTCCTCCAGAAGCTTGAGCAAGGCATAACACAGACGGAAACGGGACATTTGGAGATGCCATTGCCATTTAGAGAAAAGCCACAAATGCCGGATAACAGACAACTTGCTGAAAACAGACTAAACCAGCTCAAACGCAAACTCATGAAAGACGAAAAATACAAGGAGGATTACAGGTGATGCAGAAGAGACTGATGATATCGGACTCCCTGGCAAGACATGGTACATACCACACCATGGCATCTATCATCCAAAGAAACCTGACAGGTTACGTGTGGTCTTCGACTGTTCCGCCAAACACAAAGGTACCTGTCTTAATGAACATTTACTGATTGGCCCCGACATGATCAACAGTCTTATGGGTGTTCTTGTGCGCTTCAGACAGCACAAAATAGCGCTGATGTGTGACATCGAGAAAATGTTCCACCAGTTTCAGGTCAAAGAAAGCGATCGCAATTACTTGCGCTTCTTATGGTGGAAAGATGGTGACATAAACAGCCAACCGCAAGCATACAGAATGACAGTTCATCTCTTTAGCGCTGTTTCACCTGGTTGTGCGAACTATGGACTGAAACATTTAGCCAAAGAGAACAGCCTTGCATATCCAGCGGGCTCACGGTTCATAAGAAGAGACTTCTATGTAGATGACGGCGTCACCAGCGCAGAGATAGTCAAGGATGCTATACAACTGGCAAAAGAAGCACGTGAATTGTGCGCGAAGGGTGGATTAAGGTTACACAAGTTTGTGTCCAACAACATCAACGTTCTGAATAGTATTCCGACCTCAGAGCATGCCACAGATACAAAAACAAAGGACTTGACATTTAATGAAGCACAGACTGAAAGAGCACTTGGCATTTACTGGAACGTGGAGGAAGATTGCTTCACGTTCAACATCACACTAAAAGACCAACCACCAACCCGGCGTGGCATCCTATCTACAGTTGCGGCAATATATGACCCCCTTGGATTCATAGCTCCTTACGTGCTCAATGGCAAAGGAATCCTCCAAGAAATGTGTCGCCAAGGAACGAATTGGGACGACCCGATACCAGAGCATCTCAGGCCACGGTGGGAGCGCTGGAACGGAGATCTTCACAATCTGAGAAAATTACAAATAAGCAGATGTTATGTTCCTGCAGATTTTGGAAATGTGGTAGTAGTAATAATTATATACTTTATGTCAAAAATGATTGATGACATATCTGTATGAGGGAAAAGCGCGTTATTTATGACCATCTACCCTTCTACATTCTCCCCTTCTCCACTGGACACTGGACACTGTGCGCGTAATTTATGGCCTTCTCCCTTTCTGCCTTCTCCATCGGACCCTGCGCGTAATTTATGACCTCCTTCCATCCTTCCCCCTTCGGACATCTGTTATGTAAGACAAGTATGTTCCCGCGATGTCCATTCTTACATAAACACTTAGACAGGCTTTTAAAAAAAAAACAGATGTCTTATCACTTGTTTACAAACTGGCTGTTGTGGGAGAGGTCATAAACCGGTATACCTCTACTTTTAAAACAGAAACCTTATTTTTAAGTGTATGGTTTTACTCAACTACTGTTTCAGTGTTTAACACGTTTAAACACAATACTTACACAAACTTATTTTAAAAATACAAACGCATACGCTATTCATATACTGACTGAATATGGTAGAATCCCATTTTGTATGTAGGAAGCATCACAGCACCTTCTGGCCCCACTCTATTGCTCACTCCCTTGTGTCGCATTACAGATGTCATATACACTTAGACTAACTTTTAAAACATGTTTCCTTATCACTTGTTTACAAGTTGTTTTCAGTCGTTTTTTTCCAAAAGATACATCACACAATGGTATGTAGGAGGCATCACATCACTGACACGCACACACACACACACGCGCGCGCACACACACACACACACACACACAGACTTTTTCTTTTTCTTGCTAAAATAAAACTAATAACACTGTTTTATGAACAAACCTTTCTCACAGAAACGTTAACAAACTATAATTTCTATTTAATTGAACCACACACAGACTTCTGTTTATCAAACTGATTTATTTATGAACATGAAAAAACTTCTCAAATCCTACTTTAAAACCACTATTCTTTTTAATCATGTTTTTTTTTTTTTTTTTTTCCACTTTGGATTATGTAATGATAATATTGAAAAATATACCTACACACTTCTAACCACTTTTTGTAGTTGTTGTAGTTCACATCAGACATATATATATTTTAGACACGATTTTTAATTTTATTATCAAGTAACTTTCTCAAAATTTCTAAATAAATTTCTTATGTTAACAATTTCATATTTTCTAAAATCGTATCAAGGGGTCTGATTTTTAGAGAGGGGGGTTGCGACTTTTAGGGCTATAATATCAAGAATTTAAAGTTTCAGTTATTTTTTTCTACAGTATATTTGTATTTTTTTAAACCTTCTGATGCTGAAGGGCTTCACTGTTCATAGATTTACTATTTGTATGATTGACACACAACACACACACACACACACACACACACACACACATACAGAAAACAGACTTTTTCTTTTCCTTGCTAAAATAAAAACTAATCGTCACGCTGTTTATGAACAAGCCAGAGGTATTTCATTTATGGTTTTCAGATGATATGACACACAAAACGTTAATAAACTATAATTTTTATTTAGTTGAACCATACACAGGCTTTTGTTTATCAAACTGATATATTTATGATCATGAACATTTTTTTTTTTCAAGATTCTTTTCAGAAAATAAAATCCTACATTATTAACAATGTTAATTTCCTCTGAAACTATCCCAGCTTGTGACCGCTCCTCATTGGCAGTAACAAGGTCTTCACCACCCAGCAGATAACCAACTACTATTTAGTGCTCGCTTGAAACTGATGTTTGCAAAAATGACCATTGTTGGTGGTTTACGACCCCTCACATCAATGACACAGACCCACAGTTCACACACCCTTAGACTATCTTTTAAAACAGAAACCTTGTTTTTCACTCAAGGTTTTAACTCAACCATCAGTCATTTTCCAAAAGATACATCACATAATGGTATGTAGGAAGCATCACACCATTGACACAGGACATAACCTGTACACACACACACACATACACAAACAGACTTTTTCTTTTCCTTGCTAAAATAAAACTAATCATAATGCTGATTTATGAACATGCCTGAGGTATTTCATCTATGGTTTTCAGATGATATGACACACAAAACGTTAATAAACTATAATTTTTCTTTAGTTGAACCATACACTGATTGATAATGAATAAACAAACAATGAATTACATAATGTTTTTAACACCTTCTGTTTTTCTACGAAAAGGTTTTAAGGTGCAGTAGGACTTTTATCAAACTGATATATTTATGAACATGAAAATGTTGTATTTTTTTTTCAAGATTCTTTTCAGAAATATAATCCTACATTTATTAACAATGTTAATTTCCTCTGAAACTATCCCAGCTTGTGACCGCTCCTCATTTGCAGTAACAAGGTCTTCACCACCCAGCAGATAACCAACTACTATTTAGTGCTCGCTTGAAACTGATGTTTGCAAAAATGACCATTGTTGATGGTTTACGACCCCTCACATCAATGACACAGACCCACAGTTCACACACCCTTAGACTATCTTTTAAAACAGAAACCATGTTTTTCACTCAAGGTTTTACTCAACCTATTGTTTCAGTGTTAAACACATACTAAACACAATACTAATTTTAATACAACGCAAACACTGTTCATATACTTACTGAATATGTTATCCCATCAGTCATTTTCCAAAAGATACATCAGATAATGGTATGTAGGAAGCATCACACCATTGACACAGGACATAACCTGTACACACACACACACACATACACAAACAGACTTTTTCTTTTCCTTGCTAAAATAAAACTAATCATAATGCTGATTTATGAACAAGCCTGAGGTATTTCATCTATGGTTTTCAGATGATATGACACACAAAACGTTAATAAACTATAATTTTTCTTTAGTTGAACCATACACTGATTGATAATGAATAAACAAACAATGAATTACATAATGTTTTTAACACCTTCTGTTTTTCTACGAAAAGGTTTTAAGGTGCAGTAGGACTTTTATCAAACTGATATATTTATGAACATGAAAATGTTGTATTTTTTTTTCAAGATTCTTTTCAGAAATATAATCCTACATTTATTAACAATGTTAATTTCCTCTGAAACTATCCCAGCTTGTGACCGCTCCTCATTTGCAGTAACAAGGTCTTCACCACCCAGCAGATAACCAACTACTATTTAGTGCTCGCTTGAAACTGATGTTTGCAAAAATGACCATTGTTGATGGTTTACGACCCCTCACATCAATGACACAGACCCACAGTTCACACACCCTTAGACTATCTTTTAAAACAGAAACCATGTTTTTCACTCAAGGTTTTACTCAACCTATTGTTTCAGTGTTAAACACATACTAAACACAATACTAATTTTAATACAACGCAAACACTGTTCATATACTTACTGAATATGTTATCCCATCAGTCATTTTCCAAAAGATACATCAGATAATGGTATGTAGGAAGCATCACACCATTGACACAGGACATAACCTGTACACACACACACACACATACACAAACAGACTTTTTCTTTTCCTTGCTAAAATAAAACTAATCATAATGCTGATTTATGAACAAACCTTTCTCCAAAGGTGTCTCATCTATGGTTTTCAGATGATATGACACACAAAACGTTAATAAACTATAATTTTTCTTTAGTTGAACCATACACTGATTGATAATGAATAAACAAACAATGAATTACATAATGTTTTTAACACCTTCTGTTTTTCTACGAAAAGGTTTTAAGGTGCAGTAGGACTTTTATCAAACTGATATATTTATGAACATGAAAATGTTGTATTTTTTTTTCAAGATTCTTTTCAGAAATATAATCCTACATTTATTAACAATGTTAATTTCCTCTGAAACTATCCCAGCTTGTGACCGCTCCTCATTTGCAGTAACAAGGTCTTCACCACCCAGCAGATAACCAACTACTATTTAGTGCTCGCTTGAAACTGATGTTTGCAAAAATGACCATTGTTGATGGTTTACGACCCCTCACATCAATGACACAGACCCACAGTTCACACACCCTTAGACTATCTTTTAAAACAGAAACCATGTTTTTCACTCAAGGTTTTACTCAACCTATTGTTTCAGTGTTAAACACATACTAAACACAATACTAATTTTAATACAACGCAAACACTGTTCATATACTTACTGAATATGTTATCCCATCAGTCATTTTCCAAAAGATACATCAGATAATGGTATGTAGGAAGCATCACACCATTGACACAGGACATAACCTGTTCACACACACACACAAACAGACTTTTTCTTTTCCTTGCTAAAATAAAACTAATCATAATGCTGATTTATGAACAAACCTTTCTCCAAAGGTGTCTCATCTATGGTTTTCAGATGATATGACACACAAAACGTTAATAAACTATAATTTTTCTTTAGTTGAACCATACACTGATTGATAATGAATAAACAAACAATGAATTACATAATGTTTTTAACACCTTCTGTTTTTCTACGAAAAGGTTTTAAGGTGCAGTAGGACTTTTATCAAACTGATATATTTATGAACATGAAAATGTTGTATTTTTTTTTCAAGATTCTTTTCAGAAATATAATCCTACATTTATTAACAATGTTAATTTCCTCTGAAACTATCCCAGCTTGTGACCGCTCCTCATTTGCAGTAACAAGGTCTTCACCACCCAGCAGATAACCAACTACTATTTAGTGCTCGCTTGAAACTGATGTTTGCAAAAATGACCATTGTTGATGGTTTACGACCCCTCACATCAATGACACAGACCCACAGTTCACACACCCTTAGACTATCTTTTAAAACAGAAACCATTTAATAATTTTCAATGGCTGTTAACAGCATTTAGATATTATTTCATTCATTTTAGGGTCGTCCACCTATTCTTTTTCAGATGAGAGACCTCTGTCTGGCAAAGACTTAGAAGTGCATTTTGTTTGACTTATTTCTCCTTTTAATATTATACATTGTGGTGATATTGTGGATTGGTAAATACATTTATTTACGAGTTTATATTTTGCTGAATGTTTTTTGCATTGTAGGAATTAGTTTTGGATAAAAGTATTTGATTACGGTTATTTTATCAGCATTAAGTAGACTGAAGAATCCCCTTTTTTCACTGTTTTATGTAGTTTCTGACCCATAACCACAAATCAATTCCCTTCACTTTCAATCAGGTTATGGATTTTTTACTGGTTATGTTTATTATTGTGATTGCATATAGTTTTTATGTATTCAGTATAATACAATTTGTACTCGTTTAAATTGGTTTTAAGTGGGGTTAAACAGTGCTGTCAAATACAGCCTGGCCTTTCCTTTTACATGTAGGTTAACACAAACAGCTCATCTAGACGTGGTGAAAACAATTTTCTGAACTCCAAACCAGTCATTAGAATGGGGGTAAAAGAATATTTAAGTGGTTCTGGACGAGACACGATTGCAGTTTTCGAAACTGGTGATCTACTGTCATGCACAACCATATGTAGGGTTTACCAGGTCTGAAAAAGAGAAAAGATCCGGTTAGCAACAGTTGTGTAGACAAAAAGCCTTGTTGATGTCACAGGATAAAGGGCAGACTCAAAATGTCAGAACAACCAATGTATGAGGACAGTGTCGGGGAGTGACGGAATGCATGTACCGTTTAAATGAGAGATAATCAGAATACAGTTACTTTGTTAAAATAAATGTATACACGGCTGTCTGATCTGCGCTGCCACCAGGACGACCATCTGCCCGTTCCAGAGCAAGCACAAGTGTGCGTAATATAGCGCGTAACAGTGCCAAACGTTACCACAAAACATTCCATTTTCTCCAAGTACAGTATGAGTGCGAGGAATTTTTATAATAATTTTTATAATAATTATCTCGGTATTGTTCACTGATAAGACTTGTAACCTCATTATTTAGTAAACTTAGTGTTTTTTTTTGTTTGTTTGTTTTTTTTTGTTTTTGCAAGCATTAGAAAAGCAGCACCTCATATGTTTATGCCAATTGTTAGCCAATTATTGGATTTTTGGGGGGGATTTAAGTTTTTCAACCAAACAGTTCAGCACTGACACCTTAGAGGGTTCTTGTAAATGGCCATGAAGTAATGTTGCTGGGTTGCATTAAAACATATATTGTGTTGTGTTTAAAAAGATATGTGGTGGCAAGGTTTAAAGTGCATTTTGTCATTGTCACATCAAGTTTAAAATATCTGATTTGTATTGAAGGATCTTTAGTATTTTTAAGTTATTTGTGGAAGAGTAACACTGACAGTAAATGCCAAAAAGTATATTTAAATTTTTTATTTTATTATTATTATTTTTTTTATTCTACATTATTAACTAGAAAACTGAAGATTGGAGAATTATCAAAACAATTTAACATTCAGCTGGTAGGGTCAAAATGTGGTGTAATCAACATGTAAGCATGGATGCATCCGACCCTGGATCTAGTGGTTCAGGCTGGTGTTGGTCTCTCAGGGGGGCTGTCCATGTAACTACCGATTGTAAGTCACTCTGGATAAGGCTGTCTGATAAATACCATAGATGTACACATAAATTAGTATTGCTGCTGACATGTCCATCCCCTTATTACCACAGTGTATCCCCTTTTTGATGGCTACTTAAATACAGCATAATACACCAAGTCACAAAGCTCAAACCATCTCAGACTAGTTACTTGAACAGGACATTGAGTTCGCTATACTCTACATTCACCAGGTCTCGATCCAAACAGAACACCTTCGGATATTGGCTTTGGATATCATAGACAGCCAGCAGACAAATCTGCCGCAGCTACATGATGCTATCATGTCTCTATGGACCAATATATCTGAGGAATATTTCCACCCCTTTTTTGAGGCTATGCCATGAAGAATAAGGTGGTTCTAAAGGCATAAGGTGGTCCACCCGAGTACTAACGAGGTCTACCTAATAATATGACCAGCGAGAATCAATCATACAGATAGAAAATCTACAAACAATGAAGCACTTCAGCATCAGAAGGATAAAAAAAAAATACAAATATACTGTAGAAAAAAATATACAAATAAATGAAACTTTAAATTCTTTGTTATTATAGCCCTAAAGTTGCAAGCCCCCTCCCTAAAAATCACACCCCTTGATACGATTTCAGAAAATATGAAATTGTTAACATGAGAAATTTATTTGAAGTTACTTGATAATAATATGAAAAATCATGTCTAAAATATATATATGTCTGATGTGAACTATATTAAAAAGTGGTTAGAAAGTGTGTAGGTATATTTTTCAATATTATCATTACATAATCCATAGTGGAAAAACATGATTAAAAAGAATGTTGAAAAGTTTTTTCATGTTCATAAATATATCAGTTTGATAAACAGAAGTCTGTGTGAGGTTCGTTAAATAGAAATTATAGTTTGTTAACGTTTTTGTGCGGCAAACCAAAGATGAGACACCTTTGGAGAACGGTTTGTTCATAAAACAGTGTTACAATTAGTTTTTGTGTGGCATATCATCTGAAAACCATAGATGAGACACCTTTGGAGAAAGGTTTGTTCATAAATCAGCATTATGATTAGTTTTATTTTAGCAAGGAAAAGAAAAAGTCTGTTTGTGTGTGTGTGTGAACAGGTTATGTCCTGTGTCAATGGTGTGATGCTTCCTACATACCATTATCTGATGTATCTTTTGGAAAATGACTGATGGGATAACATATTCAGTAAGTATATGAACAGTGTTTGCGTTGTATTAAAATTAGTATTGTGTTTAGTATGTGTTTAACACTGAAACAATAGGTTGAGTAAAACCTTGAGTGAAAAACATGGTTTCTGTTTTAAAAGATAGTCTAAGGGTGTGTGAACTGTGGGTCTGTGTCATTGATGTGAGGGGTCGTAAACCATCAACAATGGTCATTTTTGCAAACATCAGTTTCAAGCGAGCACTAAATAGTAGTTGGTTATCTGCTGGGTGGTGAAGACCTTGTTACTGCAAATGAGGAGCGGTCACAAGCTGGGATAGTTTCAGAGGAAATTAACATTGTTAATAAATGTAGGATTATATTTCTGAAAAGAATCTTGAAAAAAAAATACAACATTTTCATGTTCATAAATATATCAGTTTGATAAAAGTCCTACTGCACCTTAAAACCTTTTCGTAGAAAAACAGAAGGTGTTAAAAACATTATGTAATTCATTGTTTGTTTATTCATTATCAATCAGTGTATGGTTCAACTAAAGAAAAATTATAGTTTATTAACGTTTTGTGTGTCATATCATCTGAAAACCATAGATGAGACACCTTTGGAGAAAGGTTTGTTCATAAATCAGCATTATGATTAGTTTTATTTTAGCAAGGAAAAGAAAAAGTCTGTTTGTGTGTGTGTGTGAACAGGTTATGTCCTGTGTCAATGGTGTGATGCTTCCTACATACCATTATCTGATGTATCTTTTGGAAAATGACTGATGGGATAACATATTCAGTAAGTATATGAACAGTGTTTGCGTTGTATTAAAATTAGTATTGTGTTTAGTATGTGTTTAACACTGAAACAATAGGTTGAGTAAAACCTTGAGTGAAAAACATGGTTTCTGTTTTAAAAGATAGTCTAAGGGTGTGTGAACTGTGGGTCTGTGTCATTGATGTGAGGGGTCGTAAACCATCAACAATGGTCATTTTTGCAAACATCAGTTTCAAGCGAGCACTAAATAGTAGTTGGTTATCTGCTGGGTGGTGAAGACCTTGTTACTGCAAATGAGGAGCGGTCACAAGCTGGGATAGTTTCAGAGGAAATTAACATTGTTAATAAATGTAGGATTATATTTCTGAAAAGAATCTTGAAAAAAAAATACAACATTTTCATGTTCATAAATATATCAGTTTGATAAAAGTCCTACTGCACCTTAAAACCTTTTCGTAGAAAAACAGAAGGTGTTAAAAACATTATGTAATTCATTGTTTGTTTATTCATTATCAATCAGTGTATGGTTCAACTAAAGAAAAATTATAGTTTATTAACGTTTTGTGTGTCATATCATCTGAAAACCATAAATGAAATACCTCTGGCTTGTTCATAAACAGCGTGACGATTAGTTTTTATTTTAGCAAGGAAAAGAAAAAGTCTGTTTTCTGTATGTGTGTGTGTGTGTGTGTGTGTGTGTGTGTGTTGTGTGTCAATCATACAAATAGTAAATCTATGAACAGTGAAGCCCTTCAGCATCAGAAGGTTTAAAAAAATACAAATATACTGTAGAAAAAAATAACTGAAACTTTAAATTCTTGATATTATAGCCCTAAAAGTCGCAACCCCCCTCTCTAAAAATCAGACCCCTTGATACGATTTTAGAAAATATGAAATTGTTAACATAAGAAATTTATTTAGAAATTTTGAGAAAGTTACTTGATAATAAAATTAAAAATCGTGTCTAAAATATATATATGTCTGATGTGAACTACAACAACTACAAAAAGTGGTTAGAAGTGTGTAGGTATATTTTTCAATATTATCATTACATAATCCAAAGTGGAAAAAAAAAAAAAAAAAAAACATGATTAAAAAGAATAGTGGTTTTAAAGTAGGATTTGAGAAGTTTTTTCATGTTCATAAATAAATCAGTTTGATAAACAGAAGTCTGTGTGTGGTTCAATTAAATAGAAATTATAGTTTGTTAACGTTTCTGTGAGAAAGGTTTGTTCATAAAACAGTGTTATTAGTTTTATTTTAGCAAGAAAAAGAAAAAGTCTGTGTGTGTGTGTGTGTGTGTGTGTGCGCGCGCGTGTGTGTGTGTGTGCGTGTCAGTGATGTGATGCCTCCTACATACCATTGTGTGATGTATCTTTTGGAAAAAAACGACTGAAAACAACTTGTAAACAAGTGATAAGGAAACATGTTTTAAAAGTTAGTCTAAGTGTATATGACATCTGTAATGCGACACAAGGGAGTGAGCAATAGAGTGGGGCCAGAAGGTGCTGTGATGCTTCCTACATACAAAATGGGATTCTACCATATTCAGTCAGTATATGAATAGCGTATGCGTTTGTATTTTTAAAATAAGTTTGTGTAAGTATTGTGTTTAAACGTGTTAAACACTGAAACAGTAGTTGAGTAAAACCATACACTTAAAAATAAGGTTTCTGTTTTAAAAGTAGAGGTATACCGGTTTATGACCTCTCCCACAACAGCCAGTTTGTAAACAAGTGATAAGACATCTGTTTTTTTTTTAAAAGCCTGTCTAAGTGTTTATGTAAGAATGGACATCGCGGGAACATACTTGTCTTACATAACAGATGTCCGAAGGGGGAAGGATGGAAGGAGGTCATAAATTACGCGCAGGGTCCGATGGAGAAGGCAGAAAGGGAGAAGGCCATAAATTACGCGCACAGTGTCCAGTGTCCAGTGGAGAAGGGGAGAATGTAGAAGGGTAGATGGTCATAAATAACGCGCTTTTCCCTCATACAGATATGTCATCAATCATTTTTGACATAAAGTATATAATTATTACTACTTGTGGTGAAAAGAGAATTACATCACTTTTCTGACGCAAGCACCACAGGATATGGACAATGTTCTTATCTCAGACTCTTAAACAAAGACAAGGAAGTTCATTGTGCCTTCATTATGGGCAAAGCACGTGTCTCACCCACAAAAATCACCACAATCCTAAGGCTGGAACTTACCGCAGCCACAGTGTCAGTCACCGTGAGCAACATGCTGAGAGAGGAACTACTTTATGACAATGTCGAAGAGTTCTTTTGGACTGACTCTAAAGTGACTCTAGGATACCTAAATAATTAGGCAAGGCGTTTTCACACCTTTGTCGCGAATAGAGTGCAGAAAATCCGCAACAATACCACACCACAACAATGGTTTCATGTGCCTACTGCCGAAAACCCAGCAGACATGGCTTCCAGGGGCATGTCAGTAAACAAACTACTCTCATCCAATTGGCTTACTGGCCCTAAATTCCTATGGGAAAGAGAAATACAACACCCACCAAAGGAAAATATTGAACTCCTAGTAGGAGACCCAGAAGTGAAAAAGGTGCAGACACTAAGTACACAAACTGCTGAACATGCAAGCCTTAGTGACCGCCTCAGAAAGTTCTCATCCTGGTCCCGCGCAGTCAGTGCAGTAGCACGTCTCAGACGATACCTGCTTAAAGACAAATCAAACACGATCACCACTGTGACAGAAAGACAAAATGCAGAAACTGTCATTATCAAGGACTTACAAAGACAAGCATATCAAAATGAAATAGATACACTAAACAAAGGCAAACAACTACCAAAGAACAACTAAATGCACAACTTGGATGTTTTCTTGGACAAAGATAATGTGCTTAAGGTGGGAGGAAGACTACGGCATTCATCCCTCCCAAATTCATTCAAACATCCAACCATCATTCCCAGAGAACATCACATCGCAAAACTGATAATTGCCCAATGCCACGAAAGGGTCAGTCATCAAGGAAAAGGCTTCACGATGAATGAGATACGATCCAGTGGGTATTGGATTCCAAGGTTAAGCCAAAAGGTTGCATCCTATATTCGCCAGTGTGTGTTTTGTCGTAGACAAAGGAGACCTGTGGAAGGACAAAAAATGAAAGATCTACCCACAGAGAGAATTGAACACACTCCACCCTTCACATACTGTGGTATGGACGTTTTTGGGCCGTTCCTGACCAAACAAGCACGGAAAGAACACAAAAGGTACGGCCTCCTTTTCACATGCTTCTATTCACGTGCAGTCCATGTTGAAATGTTAGAGGATCTGTCAACAGACACTTTTATAAATGGACTCAGATGTTTCATTGCCATAAGAGGCTCAGTCAGACAAATAAAATGTGATCAGGGTACCAACTTCATAGGTGCCAAAAATGAGCTGAACACAGCACAAAGTGGAATGGACACTGACAGACTGACAACCTTCCTTGCAGAAAAACAATGTGAATTCGTCCTAAACACACGCAGGTGGAGTGTGGGAACGACAAATACGAACTGTAAGAAATGTTCTTAATGCAACATTGGCTCTCACACCCGGTCGGCTCACTGATTCTTCCCTCAGAACCTTCTTCTATGAAGCAGCTGCAATAGTAAACAGCCACCCCTAACAACAGACAATCTCAATGATCCACAAAGTTTGGAGCCACTTACTCCAAACCACCTTGTCAGAATGAAGACCTCAACGGCTCAATTTCTCAAGTTACAGTGTTAAGATGTTTTATATGTTATTCTTTTTGTGACAAAGTTTTTTTTTTTATAAATTATTTCTGTTTCATATGTTCAACAGAAAATAATTTGATGGGAGTGTAAAGACCAAAAAACGTAAGATTTACATTAATGTAATGCTACCCGCTCTTATTTTGATAACCCCTTTGTGAGCAGAAGTACGGTAACGGAACTGAGCTTGAGGTAAGACAGAAGACGCGAGGTAAAGCAGGAGAGGCTCAGTGGGAACGCAGAGAAAAGGACAACCGAAAAAGTTAAAAGCAACAAATCTAGCATCAGTTGATAAGGGAACAAGGTTTGTAACTATGACTAAAGTATATTTGAGCAACTTGTAATGTTTGTGAGAAAAGACGTGATTTGTTATGTTAAGGGAAAGAAATATACTAACGTAAGGTGCTGTGCATGACGGGGGATGTGATTGTAATTATTGGTATCTGCTCTTGCTTAGCTCTTACGTTGGTTGATGACACAGACGTCTTCAATAAATCATCATTTGACCATCAGTTCTGGCCTTCAACACAGTGGTTCACAGAGGTAGCCTTTCCCCTTTAAGAAGAGGAGACATTCCAGATTTGACCATCTGAGCGACAAAGCAGAATGGCCAAAGCAGTCTTTACACCTATCACCATTTCCAGCCATTGCTTGACCGTAGACAACAATAACAACAACAACAACATTTATTTCTTATATAGCCCAAAATCACATACAGTATGTCTCAATGGGCTTTGACAGGCCCTACAGTTGACACCCCCACACTTGACCCTTCTGCACACAAGGAAAAACTCCACACAAAAAAACTCTAGGAGCGAGAAAAAAGAAAGGAAGAAACCTTGGGAAGAAGTGATACAGAGAGGGACCCCCTTCCAGGGTAGAGTGAGCCTGCAAATGGAGTCAGTGCAGGGTTGGATATGATATAATAATAAGTCCTACAGTTGTAGGGTTGGAGAAGTCCAGGATGTAGTCAGTGTCATGGTCTAGATTACGTGTCCATAATGGTCCATTTGAAGATCCCTATAGCTGTAGTTGTAACGGTGGTGGTGGCTGTGGTGACCCTCTGGTTTGTAGGATTTTGTAGTCAATCCTTTGATGGGTAACCAGTGCAGTGATTGTAAGACTGGGGTGATGTGGTCAAATTTCCTGGTTCTAGTTAGAACTCTGGCTGCAGCATTCTGTACTAGCTGGAGTTTACTCATGCACCTACTAGAGCATCCAGACAGTAATGCATTGCAGTAATCTAACCTTGATGTAATAAATGCATGGACCAACTTTTCTGCATCATGCATTGAAATGATATTTCTTATTTTCGCAATATTTCTAAGGTGAAAGAATGCTGTCCTATTGACATTATCTACGTGCGAATTGAATGAGAGACCTGCATCACCCAGGTCGAAAAGAAATGTATTTTAGTTTAATTTTTTTGCCTTATACTTATTGAACTTTTAGCATGCTATAGAAGTGCAAACTTAAATGTGCTATTTTGGACCAGCTATTAGTATATTAAGTGCATTTTAAGAAATTCTTAAGCACAACTTAATTTAAAATTAAATACACTACTTTGTGTTAAAATGGAACAACTAATTGTATCTTTATTGCACTAAAATGTAGCCTTTATCATATTTCACTTTAAATACATTTAAAATGACATAAAAAGAAACACATTAGCTCAACTTTAGTATATTTAAGCATATTTTATTGGTGTCTCAAAATATTGCTACAATACACAATTTGTTCACAATCAAATCTTAACACGTTTTTATTAGCACTTAATGGCAAACTAAATGTTTTATCAGTGTATCAAAATAGCATGTTTTAAGTACATTTATCACTAAACAGAAAAACCTTTAGACTGTTTAAAATGTTCTTAAACTCTTACTTTAGTGTATTCTTTAACAACTGCTACCAAACACAATCAAAATAATCTTACACACTTTCATTATGACTCTACTCACTAAAGAACAACCGCAAATGACAAAAGTGAAAAGTAGGCAAGGTCCATTAGTTGGAAAATAATGGGCAAACAAAAACATATAGA
This sequence comes from Denticeps clupeoides, assembly GCF_900700375.1. NCBI lineage: Eukaryota > Metazoa > Chordata > Actinopteri > Clupeiformes > Denticipitidae > Denticeps > Denticeps clupeoides. The sequence continues at coordinate 34,827,612 of NC_041707.1, forward strand.
TATTTTCAAAAATATATCAAGTTTTTCTTGCTTTCATTGGTGAAATCAAACAACTTATTTATTTGTGAGGTAGTAACATGTAACATGCCTAACATGCATGTAAACACTGGTGCACACTGGTCTGGCACACACACGTGTGTGTGTGTGTGTGTGGGTGTGTGTGTGTTTGAGTGAAAACAAAACTCAATCACAATCTAACCTACATCTTCTTCTTTGAAACAAAATTTTCATTGTTGTACTTTCGTCTTATAACAGCTCTCACTTCAGACACACTTATTACTTATCAGATATTACTGTATCTGTAGGGAAAAATAAAATACATTTGTATGCCACTTACTTAGACAGAGTAAGACAGACTTACTTACTTTACACACTCACAATCCTTGAACGTCGGTCATGACAAAGACGTAAAATCCATAGATAATAATGAAATATATGATATATTCAATACAAAAAGAGCATTAGACTTTTCAGAATCTAAGGGGATCCTTTTCAGTTCCATTGCCTGTAAGGCTTGAGGAAGCTAAAATGTTGCGACCAAAGAGTAGAACAGCTAAATCCTGGGCAAAAAGGGACATCCTTGTTCTGTTCAATCTTTTAAAACATCTTCGGTTCACCACAACTGCCGAGTTGCCTAAGGAAAACTGTGATCGGAAAATTAAATACTCAGATTACTATACAAAGTAGAGTCCAGTAACCAAAAGCTAAAAATAACATTGTGAAGACATAAAAATAACAATATGAAACAAAACAGCAATTATCAAAGCATACGATGCTCAGAACTACATTGTCTTGTTAGCAGATATTTGCCAAGGAAGCATAATTGAGTATCATCTTGTTTGGAAATCATGGGCTCATTTTATGGCATAAGATACTGCCTATAGTAAAAACAAGCCCAACATACCATTTCTGGAGCAGGACTGGAGGACGATGAACTTGTATCACTGTCGAAGGAAGGTAGCAATCGCTTCATAGTGGTCGTTAGTTCCTTAACACAACTGATAAGGGTGGGTATTTCTGTATAAAAGTAAAAAAAGACATCAGCCATAGATATCTGACAATTTTCTAATTACCAAATACATATAACATGTAATCTAAATGAAACATACACAAATATATAGAACGTTTCTTTTCATTACAGATACCTTTTAATGCATCCATCACTTCCTGGTGCCTGTCTATGTTTTCTAGTGCCTGATTCACTGGGGTCCTGTATAAATTAAAGTTACATTTTTTTTTACTTTTTGTTACACAAAACAAGAATTTATTGTATTTTCTGTTGCAGAATTCACAGAAACCAGTTCATTTTACCATCACTACAATGCACAAATGGCTAGTGACTGTTGGAATGTTAAATGTTATCCTATAGGAACATAAAATCCTTCCTTCACAGAACAGGATACACAACAGCTAAATACAATGACAGTCTAACCAAAATTCCAAAACAACAAAATCCAGTTACAGCAATAAACAAGCTGATCATTTCACTGTTTTTTTTTTTCAAGCAGGGACCTATTTTCATCAGCATTTGAATGAATTAGGCACCCAACATCTCCAAGTGGTATCAGGCATTCCAGACAGAGACCTCTTGCTGAAGATGGGTCAGGACACACTCGACCACTAGAGATTACAACAAGTGCACCTCAAAATGTAGTTTGACATGGTTTCACCTATCTTAGTATTAGCTCAGATGAAATCCCCACCAAGCAAATCTGGAAACGCTCCATTTACCTTCTTTAAGGGTACTTTGCCCAAATTAAATAAAACCAATGTGGTCAAGTCACCATCACCAATCTTCACTGGTTTGGTGTGTACCTTCCAATCCTACTCCCTAGCTTCACTTTCACATACTTTAGAAGTTTTTTGTCTCTCTCACATAAATTCTGCAGTCCCCATCATTGACTTGAATGACAAGGAGTCAACGAAGGACTCTGTAAATGGAATGTAATGCAGGTGGTGTCTAACCTCTAACCTGAAGTTCTCTCTCTACACCATGGAATTCCTCCAGTCATCTACTTCTCTTGCTTTGTTTGAAAGAGTCCATGTTCTACAACTGTCACCCCGCATCCGCTCTGTACCTATTCAATATATGCTTATGCAGCTACATGCTATGTGCATGTCTCATGGACTCAACTGCTTCCCTGTTAACATTAATTTCATAACATTACGTTTAGTCATTTAGCAAACACTTTTATCCAAAGGAGGACAGACAGCCCATCACTTCTTTAAAATACTCTCCGACCCATATTCCTACAGATGTTCCAATTTAGAACCTAGTTTTTACACTTAATGTTTCACCATACAAACAAATTAGTCCATATCAACTAAAACTAACCATTCACTTCACATTTGTTGGTAATTGATTTTAAATTACACTGAAAGTGTCTGTGCCAACAGAATCATGTTTTCCCTTCCTTAGGTACTATAATTAGAATAAGAAATACAATTTTCATAGATATAGCTGTGAACTGCAAAATTAATCTCTTATTTGAAAATGTATATAATATTTTATGTACATTTTTGAACGTGAAATAGATATTTTTGGTACTTTAGATATTTAGACATGTCAATAGTTCTGGCATTATAATTGCATGACAACAAGCTAAATGCGTATTCAGCCCCAAATCCATCCACTGGTCCACCAATTTCATTTTATGAAGTTTCTGCACACAGTGCTGGGGAACATCTGATGTATTTTATTTAACCTTTGGTCCAACAGGCCTGTTTGTTTCAAATTACCCCCAAAAACTGTATTATTTAAGGTCTCCTGTTCCTTATCAGCCTCTACTTTGTTTATTGGCCTTCACTTTCTCCCACAAATGCTTTCTGTGCAAACTTATACACAAGCTGATACACAAGTTCTGAACTAGCAATTTTGACTATGCAAATATTTTGTGTTGTATATAGAATATACTTACAGCTGTTCCAGAAGCTTGGGGTGAATCAAAAAGGTCTAAATTGGTGTCTACATCATCTTCCTCACTTTGTGAGGGGGTGGATGTCCTTGGCCATTTACTCAGCAGAGAAGACTTAAGCTGCGAAAGAACCCTCTCGTTTGCAGCCTTCATCATTTTTGGTTTCTGAAACAAAGACCACAATAAGTAAAATTAAGATATGTACAAACAATATTTCACAAAATTCTTCATATATTTTATATTATTAGCACACAATGTATTGAACTTTCCATAGAAACGGATTTGTGTGAAATTTTCGTACACTCTTTTTTCCCAATATTAACTCATGTCTTTCAAAACTCACGTTCGTTCCAAAGGCTTGTGCTGTATCTATGTCAGTCTCATCATCGCCTGAAGAAATTATGTGAGGTCCTGTAATTGACATATGTAATTGACAATACATAAAGTATCCTACTGATATTTTCTGGTGAAGATCCCTTAATTCTTTCCCAATCAGCAAGATAAGAAAAGTATCTGTTATTTAGCATTGTATTTAATACTGATTGATAATTAATCTGGGATGTGTAGATGTCTAGTACTGTGGCGTCCACAACTACATGTTGTAACAGTTTTTATTCAATATCAACCTTTGGTCTGTTTTCATCTTGTGTCACTGTACACTCTGCTGACTTTCTCCTCACAGCTTGTCAGGATTGCCTGCAGCTGGGCTCCACACCGGAAGCCAATCCTGACGCCCCATAAATGCCGGAAGTTTCCGCCCGTTCGGGGTCGCTGGCATTTTCGTGAACTTCAGTTGGTAACACTGTTTGGAATTTGAGTTCTGGCAATCGCCACACGCCTACGGGTTAGTTTTAGTTTATCTGTATTTAAGTTAAATCGTTTTCGGCCACCGCGCCCGTCTTTATTTGTGTTTATTGTTTATAAAACCCCCGTTCCCAGTATGTCAGACCTCTGCGCTTCCTTCCCCCGTAAGTCCGTAGTCGTGACAGAATGCCAGCGACCCACCCAAAAGCGCAGAGGTAAAAAACAGAGGAGAAGAAACGCCGCGAAGGACGCAGCCCGGCGCGGCGAACGCGGACGGCAGGGGAGAGACGCGCCGCCCGTTCTGGTGGAGCGTTTTCTCCCCGAGAAGCCGTGGTACGCGGCGCCGCGTGATGACGTCACCCCTGGGAAACTCCGCGAAACCCGGAAGCGACAACGTCGGCAGGTGAGTGGGCGGAGCGAGGACGTTGGCGTCGGAAGCAGCGAGGAAGTGACGTGGGCAGCGAGCGCAGAAGATGCGACCCCCACGATCTTCGCCATGTCGAGCCAAGAACTCTGCGCTCTGCTGGCAAGGCTCCCCGTGGACGACACGGACGACGACGAGAGCACGGGAGACGAGAGTTGGGCTCCGCCCATCGCGCCAGTCTGCGATCGTCGCAAGGTCCGTGGGGACCCACGTCACTTCCAGGGGGGTGAGAAGCGGCAACAACAACGGCGGCGTTCCTCCAGCGAGGAGGTGGGCAGCCTCCAGCCCGAATGGCCAGAGTACTGCCCATGGGAGCTTATCGCGCCATGGGTCCAGGATGTCCGCAGGGTGGACGACCCTTGGAGTCACCGGTGGGAGGACACGGATGACGAAAGCGATGATGACGTGGATTTTCGGTGGGCGGTCGGTGCCGGGATGGCTCCGCCCAGCGTGCGCGTCCGAGATCATCGCGGCGTCCGTGATGACCCATGTGACTTCCGGGGGTACGAGGTTGACACGGACGACGACCAGGATGACGCCGTTTGGGCAGTCGGTGCCGGGATGGCTCCGCCCATCGCGCCCATCCAGGATCATCACGAGGTCCGTGGAGACCCACGTCCCTCCCAGCAGTGTGAGGAAAGCTGGTGGAAGAGGGCGACGGGAGGTCGCCAGCCAGCAACTGCGCTGCCGGGACTGCCTCGCAGGGAATCCTCCATTCCTGCTCCAGTCGCCGACCCGCCTTCCCTCTGCCCGGACGTTCCCCAGCGAAATGGCAGCGCAGCACCAGCGCCCACACCTGCTGGAGAAGACGTCCACCCCTCTCCACACCACACACCTACCACCATCTCCAGCGACGTGCCCAGCCCCGTGTGGGACAGCCCAATTGTCCCGGGACCCTTCAGTGGGGCAGCAGACACAGACGAGATCACTACCATCCTCACGTGTCTGACTGGATCAGCATGGGGCTGGAGCACAACCCTCTGGCAGCAGGGAGAGACAGATGAGGAGGTCCCGGAGAGCCCAGAGAGGGAGCCAGACGACCCTCTCTTCTGTCTGTCTCTGTCTGTGTGTGTCTGTGTGGCATATGTGTCCGTATGTCGCCCCCACTTCCCCTCTTTGTGTCCACCAGATGGCGACCCAGCCGCGGAGCCGAACCCCAGGGAGGAGGTTCCTGACCCGAATGTGCTGGTCCAAGGCGAGGTGGACAAGCCCCAAGGTACCCCTAAGTCCAGCCGGGGGGGGGTGCTCCCCCAAAGAATTTTTTGGGGGGGTGCAGTTCGGGTTGGGGACTCCTCCTGAGGGGAGGGGAGGTGGGGAAGCGATGGAGCTGGGTCCTCCGGTAGCCAGTGAGGAGGGCGGGCCAGGCACCCCTCTGCCTCCAGAGGGGTGGAGCGCCATAGAGCCCCCGGGTAGGCATGAGGACCCAGCTGGGACAGGCAGGAAGAGGGCCTGCTTGTCCCAACGGACGCAGAAGGGGCTAGCCGGATGGTCTGGCAATGCCCCCCCCCTTGGCACCAGGGCCGTGCAGCGAGAGGGGCTGCATAGTCCCAGAAGGCACCAGCCTGGGGTGCTTGGAACAGTCGCCGGAGGCTCTGGTACAATCTCCCTGCGCGGTGCAGGGGGTGACACAAGACGTGTCAGAGGGGACATGTGGAGACAGGGCCCACACGTACCCAGATGGATCGGCCCTGATTATTGTGTGCAGGTACGGGAGTCCGGGGCTGCCATGCGGGACCACGCCGGGGAGCCAGGCCGAGGGTCCGGGGCCGCCATGCGGGACCACGCCGGGGAGCCAGGCCGAGGGTCCGGGGCCGCCATGCGGGACCACGCCGGGGAGCCAGGCCGAGGGTCCGGGGCCGCCAAGCGGGACCACGCCGGGGAGCCAGGCCGAGGGTCCGGGGCCGCCAAGCGGGACCACGCCGGGGAGCCAGGCCGAGGGTCCGGGGCCGCCAAGCGGGACCACGCCGGGGAGCCAGGCCGAGGCACCGGGGCCGCCACGCCTGACCACGCCGGGGAGCCAGCCCGAGGCACCGGGGCCGCCACGCCTGACCACGCCGGGGAGCCAGCCCGAGGGACCGGGGCCGCCACGCCTGACCACGCCGGGGAGCCAGCCCGAGGGACCGGGGCCGCCACGCCTGACCACGCCGGGGAGCCAGCCCGAGGGACCGGGGCCGCCACGCCTGACCACGCCGGGGAGCCAGCCCGAGGGACCGGGGGCCGCCACGCCTGACCACGCCGGGGAGCCAGCCCGAGGGACCGGGGCCGCCACGCCTGACCACGCCGGGGAGCCAGCCCGAGGGACCGGGTCCTCCAAGGGGAGGATACAGCAGGGCAGGAGCCCTGTGGTTGCCGCCGTCCGCCCCGCCGCCTCCACTGATGGTACTGTTGGGGCTCCGAGGACGTAGCCCTTGGAGGGGGGGCTCTGTCAGGATTGCCTGCAGCTGGGCTCCACACCGGAAGCCAATCCTGACGCCCCATAAATGCCGGAAGTTTCCGCCCGTTCGGGGTCGCTGGCATTTTCGTGAACTTCAGTTGGTAACACTGTTTGGAATTTGAGTTCTGGCAATCGCCACACGCCTACGGGTTAGTTTTAGTTTGTCTGTATTTAAGTTAAATCGTTTTCGGCCACCGCGCCCGTCTTTATTTGTGTTTATTGTTTATTTAATAATAAAAACCCCTTCCCAGAATGTCAGACCTCTGCGCTTCCTTCCCCCGTAAGTCCGTAGACGTGACACAGCTGCTGCTGTGCCAAATGTCTTCATTTCTGAGGAAAGCTGTTTTTTTCTCTACAACTTCCTTAAAGTTCTCTGCAAACAAAGTGACGAAAATTGTGGACGGGAAGAATGTCATTGTGGATATTTGAACTAAAGATTGTAACTACAAAGAATTTCTAAGCTTTACGACTTTTTCGCTTTACGTTTTACACGCTTATCATCTAAACTTATCATCTTTGAACCCGGTGCTTTCAGCGAATCATTTTTTTACACGAGTGAAAAAAACTTACAACACAGAAAAATGTCAGATTTCGCATGAGATTTATTTCTTGAGCGTGAGAGCGTGAGATTGAGGCTGAATGCGTGACTGTCACGCCAAATGTGTCAGAGTTGGCAACCCTGCGACTTTTTTCTTGTAAGCTTTCTACTTTATTCCCATAGTTTCGAGTTTATTCTCGAAATATTACGAGTTTTATCTCGTAATCTTAGATTTTTTTAAGGTGGCACTAAAGCGCCGTCGTTCAACACAGATTGGCTAAAGAGCGGCTAATCTAAATTGAACGACCGACCCCTACACCCCCCCACCAAAACATAGCACAGTACACCTATGCTACACACATCAAGAACAGTTCAGAAGCTTGACGTTTTCGCATAACCGGAAGATTTTGAATTTGAATATTGCGTAGCTCAACTCTGATTGGTTAAACTGCATTACACGCCGTTGGCGATCTCTGAAGAAGAAACTGACCTGAATAATTATTTGCATTTAAGGTAGGTATTTTTGGTATTTTTGAGTAAATATACTCGGTAGTAGAATATTGTGGCATGAACGTTGCATTAACTATATCACCTAGTTATTTATGTTATAATTACAACTAAATTAATCTGCAAAATCTATAGGCCTGACAAGTTGATTCTGGCAGATTACCATAACGAAGTGCAATTTTCTCTTTGTCTATGGCAAAACATTACCAAAGATCTCTGAGCATATAGTGTTATAAATATTTCCTATAATGGCGCAAGCTAATCTGGAGCATTAACAGTTAGCTAATAAGGTAGTGCAAATATGATGACATGCTGTCAAGTAAAGTTTTACATTGCATTGCGAAGATCATAATTACACAAAATAAGTCTTTTTTTTTTCTTGCTGTTAGGCCTGTGCATAGCAGGCAGCACTTGGTAACTTGCAAGTGACCAAAATGAAGAAATACAAATCCAATCTACAGGCATCTGAAAACAACATTCCAAGAACCACAGATTACAGGCGAATGAGACTTGCTAGAGTAAAGAGGTAACACTGAATTTCCTCAGTTGAATTAACTCCAGTAGAGTTAACTAGAGTCCCACGTTCAGTAAAGGAACGGAAATATTGGAAAGCCTCAGAATGGAGATCTTTTCTTTTGTTCTATGCTTTACCTGTGCTTTCTGGTATTCTTTCAAAGAAGTATTTGAACCCTCTTTTCCTCCTTGTTTTTGGTGTCTATACTCTGCTTCAGGAAAACATCCAAATAGTTGATATTGATAATGCAGAGAAGGCATTGAAAAATTTGTTATGGAGTTTGAGAAGTTGTACGGACGAGAAAACATGACTTTCAATGTGCACTTGATGACACACATTTCAGCAAGTGTCAGAAACTGGGGTCCCCTGTGGGCCACATCCACATTTTCATTTGAAAGTTTTAATGGCACCCTACTGAAATTCTTTAATGGAACCACATATGTTCAAGATCAGATTGTCAAGAGATTCCTCAAATGGAGAGACCTTTCAAACAAAGCAAACAAACACATAAACAATGCCAAACACCGCAATCGCGTGATATGCCTGTGCGTAATATCCAGAATTACAGGTAGAAGGCACAACAGTCCAGAACATGCAATGTGATTCTGAGGAGGTGCTAGATATTCTGGTGCAGGACAACAGTTTGTCCTGTTAAAGAGGATGATGATGAAGAGCGATTTCTCTGCCATACTCTGCGGTAGAAAGTGCCAAAAGTGAAGTGCCTCACAAAGAAGTGATTCAAGCAATGGCATGATACATAATAATGTAGATGCAGTTCATTTATTCCATAGATTATTGGCATTGTATATAGTTGTCATGATCCGGTCTGGCAAGGGTTACTCCGGGTTCGGAGTTTCATGTTAGTCTTGTGTGATTATGTTTCCTGATTGTTATCACCTGTGTCTACATGTATAAGTCTATCCTGTTCGTGTCTGTTCGCTGTCGGGGCATTGTCTGGTGAGGTTCCCTTGTCCTGTCAGTGATGTAGTAAAACCCCCGTTTCGTGACGTCATGCGTATGCGTGACAGAATGACCCGACCAAATTTGGACGCGGCCGACGGCGCCCCGCGGAGACCCAAAGAGTCATGGTTCATCGGTAGGATGCCTGCTCCCATAGGTCCATGTCTCGTGGAGTTCAAAAGGTTCCATGTATGGACGTCCCCCGACGCCACCGTCTCATCCGGATTCTAGCGACTTACCTCCGGTAATCGGCAGTTCCCCGCCAAGATCCATGTCATGTTTTTATCGGTTCCACAAGCGTGACAGACTCTCGTCGGCCTACGAAAGCTACCGTGGGGTCCAGGAGACCCGTCGTACAGATCAGGTGCTCCTGGTGTTAACCAAGTGCACCTGCGGACGGCAGACAGGATGTCGGTCCCCCACAGACGAGCCATGATTTGGACCTCCTTCCTCGCCATGTCCAGCCATCGTGACTATAGGTAATTTTCATTTTTTTTTTATTTCTAATAAATGAATATTGTTCTTGGTCAGCCATTTTATTTTGCATGTTCTTTTGAATGGAAAACATATACATAAGGTGGAGAATATACACATAAGGTGATTTTCAGAACTGTCCCAAAATAGCTGTAATTAGTTGGAATGAATAACTATAGTCACAAGTAAATAAAAAAAGGTTTTATAGTTTGGTTCCTGAGAAATCTCAAATGGAATATATGGAGTCCAAAACATCACCAACGTGCCCAAATTGATATGTTGGAAATTTGAACTCCCTGTTCTCTTGTATAGTAATATGTTTGATGCTTTATTATCAGGATTTAGTACTACGGGTTACTTGAGTATTGCTACAGCGTCTCTCAGATGGCCTATTCTATTATACTAGTAGACCTTGCAGTTGCGGAGTTATTCTGTTTCATTTTGGGTGTGACCATTAAAAAAAATGGCCCAGGCCTGAACAGGTTAAGTAAAGAAGTTAAGTCAGTACTTTGCTTCTTTTACTTGAGTGAAAGATGTCACCTTTCATTCGACTTATTCTACTGTAGGTCCACAGCTCTACTGAATGTCCACAAATTCATACATTTTGTTCAGACCAACATCTCCAACTCACAGGTCACTAAATTATGTTTAATCTTTGTGATGACCGAACTGGGTGAATAAAAGTTAAACAAATGTATGCTGAAGAGTGAATATTACTTCACACTCTATGCACTTAGGATGGTAATTATACATCATAAGTTCAAGTGTTATAATCTTTCAACACAAGAGCTGGGTTTTTAGTTAGACATGGAAAGCATTTTAAGAACATAAACGCTCCTGTATGTTTTGGGTATAGTATGAAAGCACAAGGGTTTATGTATTTAGCATATTCATGTATATTAAAATACTACCTATTTTCATGATCCGGTCCAGAAGGGGTTACTCTGGAGTTTCATGTTGGTCCTGTGTAATGTTTCCTGATCGTGTGCACCTGTGTCTGATTGTATAAAGCTGCCCTGTTAGTGTCTGTTCACCGTCGGGTCATTGTGACAGGTTACATGTTCACTGTTAATGGATGTCGCCTCTGTCCTGTGTCATCACATATGAAACCCCTGTTTCATGACGTCATGTGACTGTGTCCTTCCTCATCATGTCTTCGTCATCGTTACAGATCACCTGCCTCGCCATGCCAAACTGCTGTGACACTGTGGTCCAGCTCACCCCGAACCATCTTGATTGGGTTTAGGTCTGGTGACTGTGGAGGCCAAGTCTCAACTTTTCGTTAAGTACATAACTCCACATGTGTTCTTTCATAGTTTTGATGCATTCAGTGAGAATCTACCAACGTAAATGGTCATGAAAATAAAGAAAACACATTGAAAGAGAAGGTGTGTCCAACCTTTGGCCTGTACTGTATACAAGAAGCTGCAGAACACATCAGCAAAATAGTCTCTCTACAGACAACATGGTGGCCGTCATGCAAGAGGACCCGCTCTCTATGCAGATATGACACTCATTCTTTGCATATAAAAAAAAATACAATGATTTGTGGTTACATTATAAAAATCTTTTTTACTTAGAACAGTTTATTGGAATACCTCGCACTGCAACCTTGAAAACAGTACAAATGTGTACAATCTGCATATTGACCTTCTTAATTAAAAAATTAAGAGCTGATAGCTCTCACAGTGTAAAATGTAGAGTTAGGAAAAATGTACAAGTTTAGTAAGAGGATTTCATTTCACCTTCTCTTGTAAGTGACTGCATGTGGACCTGTGTTCTTCCTCTGTTTCAGCTCTTTCATTTGAACCTCAGTGTATGTCACATCCCCTGTTCCACATTCAGCAGTCTTATTTTGAATACAAATGGCTGATTGTGTTTTAGGTGAAGTGTGTAAAACTGAACAATCTACCTTAAGGTCAAAGCAATCATACTAGAGCGGAAAAAGAAGAGTGAAAGTGACCACTTAATTTAATTTCTTGGTCTGAACACACCCACAGATTCATACATGAATGAATTATTCTTTATTATTACAGCATTTGAACTACACGCCAATCACACTTATTATGTGAGTTTTAACAGTTTCAACTTATATCTTATTATTTCTAGTGGAATAGTTTAGCATCATGAAATTATTGGATCTTGTAGAAATATACCACTCTGCAGTCCCACCTGAGCTTTTTCTCTCTGATCCTGGTGTAGACTCTGCTGTGTCACCTCTAGGGGCAGACAGGGAAAGCATTAAGAGTGATGAATTGCAGTACTGATCTTAACAGGACCAGATACTCATTCCATGACACATTCAGTCATTGTTACTGCTGAATAATGTCGGGGAACTGAATGTGGTGCCTAAAATAATAAGTTTATAAAGAGACACAGAAATTGTGAATACTTACGGCTCTGCTGCAGGTAAATGTGCACCTGCAGTAACACACACCAAACATTACAGTTACTTTCTTGCTTTCTTTCACTGATGAGTTTTACGTAGAAGCCTTAAACAGTGTGTTAAAATTGACATAATATGAGTTACACTTGGATTGATTGATTGATTGATAAAACTCTTTATTGCTGTTGGGGGTGGGGGTGGACAGGTCAGGAAGATAGGGGAAAAGGTCAGAAACAAGAGCAGGATACACATTAGTATAGAGGAGGGGGGTAAAAAAAAGAAAACCCCCAGATTGTACTCATTGTGGGTACATTGTGGGAACCGTAAAGGGCGGTGGATGAAATCCTACTTAAATGAGCATCAGTTCTGGTTCTGCTGCCAAAATGGTGCACTCACAGACCCACAAGTTCACATTCACTTTGACATTAGGTTACAGACATATTTACAGTTTCACGTTGATCTCTTACCTGACATAGTTATAACATGACCATAACATGACCACAACAATGGCAAAAAGAATTGCAGCTCCTAGACCCAGTCGGATGCCAACTTCAAGCAAATAAAGAGATTGAGAGTCTGAGAAATACAGTAAAACGGTCTTAGTACATTAAAAATGAAAAGTTACATTAATACAGAAGAAAATATAACTGTGTTCAGCTAAACTGAATTTAACCTTTTACTGTGAGAGTAAGATATGTACTGATTAGTGAGGATGTGGGTCTGGTGTCCCTCTCTCCCTGACACCAGTACTGATCCTGGTCAGACTCAGCAGCTCCTCTGATGGTCAATGTGTCCCCAGTTCTGTTGTAACGGTCAGACTGAGACACTGCAGTCTGAGATCTGCCTTTATACCACTTATATCTCCAGCCAGTGAGAGACGTCACCTCACACCTCAGAGTGACTGTATCTCCAGTCCACACAGGACTCTGTGAAGCTACAGTCAGTGTAGCTGTGGGCAGGGCTGTGGAGGTGATAATGTGAGTAACAATAATTACTCCATTCAGTCACGCACAATAGTCAGTAGCATTTCTTGATTCTCATAACAGAACATTAAATACTGTAATTATAATTAATGCTGTAATTATAGGTTTCATAAGCATGGGGCATAAAATATTTTATCAAATAAAAAAGAACTTGTTCTATGTATTTGCAGATCTTACACATTTTGGATAATCTCACCTTTTACAGACAAATACACATCTCTGCTTGTTGGTGTGTTGGTATTACTGTGTTCTCTCTCTCCTCGACACCAGTACCGACCCTCATCAGACCCAGAAGCTGCTGTGATGATGAAGGTGTTTCCCTCAGACTGAAAGTCCACATTACTGCTCTGCTCTTTATACCACTTATATCTCCAACCACTGGAGGGCTTCACCTCACACTTCAGAGTGACCTTCTCTCCAGTGAACACAGGACTCTGTGGAGCTACAGTCAGTGTAGCTGTGGGCGGGGCTGTGGAGGTGATAATGTGAGTAACAATGATTACTTCATTCAGTCACGAACAACAGTCAGTAGCATTTCTTTATTCTCATAAAAGAACATTAAATACTGTAATTATAATTAATACTGTAATAGGTTATAGGTTTCATAAGCATGGGACTTCTACAAATTAAAAAGAACTCTGTGTGCAGAAATACAGGCAAGTATAAGAATTGACTATCTCTGATATGAGCAAAATAATGATGCTAGACGACTGCTTCAGCATTTCGAAACTACAGGAACCTTCTCATAATTAGGCAAGTGTTCATGATGTTATGGTTGTGTAGTGTATGTTGCTTTATAGCATATAGATTTATATTTATATTGTATTTGGTTACTATTTGTATTTATTGTGAAAATACACTGTTGCTTCAAAATTGTCTTGACTGTAAATGAAAACATCATTGTACCTTCTGGAGTATACATGTACATCTGACAATAAAACTTTAATAAATTTCCAAAAATAAATCTTTATTAGAAAGCTTCTATATTTCAGATTATTTTTATGCTTTTTTATGATTTGAAATATCTCAGTTAATATGTTTTTAAAGATTCAAACACTAACAGACCCTTTATAAAAATATATATATTTATCTTAGTTCATAAAGAGTCAGAGGCAAAATATTTTAGAAAAGTTGAACAACTCACCTTTTACATACAAATGAACATCTTTGCTTTTTGGTGTGTTGGTATTACTGTGTTCTCTCTCTCCTCGACACCAGTACCGACCCTCATCAGACCCAGAAGCTGCTGTGATGATGAAGGTGTTTCCCTCAGACTGAAACACATTACTGCTCTCCTCTTTATACCACTTATATCTCCAACCACTGGAGGGCTTCACCTCACACTTCAGAGTGACCTTCTCTCCAGTGAACACAAGATTCTGTGGATCTACAGTCAGTGCAGGTGTAGGCAGGGCTGCTGAAGTGACAAAGTGGGGAAGAAAGAAATAAAGAAGCTTCTTCAGTCCTAAACTACAGGGGTCTGTTACTCAATCTTTACTCACACATTTACTGAAACATCTGGAGTTTTCATTTCACTTTCCTCTCACATGAAATTGTAAAAAAGTACTGTATTTAAACTCATGTAAATATTGTATGTAAAAATTGTACCAATGTAACAGAAAAAAATCCCGCGATGGGGTTTGAGCCCCCAATGGAGGAGGAAAAGAAGAGACAGTAACCATGAAGAGAACCTCTTTTTTACTCTGCATTTGACTCGCAAAAAATGTTGCCACAGACCAATCAGATTGTCCTGTGATTTTTCGGCCTTTTCCAAACAAAACTCCTGAAACAGGAATACAGTGGTCATCCAGCCCCCCACAACACTTTCCCGTCATGGCACCCCAGGCTATTTGTTGGCCTTTTGGCACCCTATTGATACTTCTTGCTTGGTTGGGGGAGGCTGCAGCTTGATAAAGATACAAGCGGGGGGTCTTCACCAAAGACAAAAGCATGAAATGCCATGCCATATTTTTATATATTTACCCTGGTAAGACACTGTAACAGCTTGACTTGAAGCGCTGTATGGGGGAAAAGTCTTCCTCTGTCCTGAACAAACATACTGACCACTCTCAGTAGGGAGAGAGATGGTGATGGTCTTACTGGTCTTACTGGGAATACGTGTGTTGTCTCTGTACCAATAATATTCCCAGTCTGTGTACTGTGTTATGTAACACCTCAGAGTGACCGTATCTCCAGGGTAGAAAGGTTCCTCTGGAGACTCTACTGTCACTGTGGCTTTAGGCAGATCTGTGGAGACACAGTAAACTCTGACATGAGTACAGATATCAGTGCAGATAAAAAAATGCAGCAAAATTCAAACAGCTGAGCTACAAACAAAATGACAAATATTCTAACAGCTTGAATATGCGTGTAAATGTATTTTTGTTGAATTGCAAGTGAAAACCTGAGAGCTTTATTTTAAAAGGGCTGTGAGGTCTAAAGCGTCATCAGTATTTTCTAGATGAAACATTTGGTAGTTTTTTGTATAGTAAAGAAGATAAATGAACTATCTTTAAGGAGTTTAAAATTAGAGGCGCCCAATGACTGGCAGCTCTCATGTATTCTATTTCTTCATCTAAAAATGTACCAAAACACACACAAAACTGACTAAAGTACCTGGTAAGTATTTAACTGATGCAAGTATTTTTAGTGAGAACTGGGATCCTCAACATTTAGTCTCGACCAACAGTAGTGGCCTAGCAGCGAAGGATGCAGAGGTAGCAACCCATCATCCAGCATCAGCTTGGCCTGGATACCGAGTGCAGGCCACGCCCCCATCTGATTCCCTACACCTCTTTTCCCTTCTTTAAAAAGAATGCCTGCACCGGTGTTCTGGGTCTTTATTTTGCACGCCTCTTGTCAGTACGTCCTTGTCCAGTCTGCCCTGTCTGTGTTCACCTGTGTCGGTTAACCCTTGTCTGTTTCCCTTCCAGGTTGGTCCCTGTTTATTTTGTCACATCTGCAATAAACCAACCTTGAATTACACCTGCATCTGGGTCCTGACACTCTTGAATTGTGTCTCTGCCTTGTGTCCACCCTTTTGTCATGACACACACACACTGCTCCTTGACTGCCCAATGCTCACAGTGGGTGATGGGTTAAATGCAGAGGAAATGTTTCATTGTGTGCAGTGAGTGCTGTGTGGTGTTCAACACAATAACCACAACCATGTTCACTTCACTTTCAATTGCTCTCAAAATATCAAATAAAGATGGATCAATCGGTCAACACCAGACCCTGTCTCCTCCCTTCGATACTGTTAACATCCAGCTGCTGTCGTCATAATAAAACTCAACATAAAATTCCACATTCCTAAATGTGTTAAAGGTTTAAAAAAGTATAAAAATAAAAAAAATATTTAATATTATTTGACGTTAATACGAGTTCTGCTGGCCTGTCTATGGTCCTGCAGTGGCTGCCAATGGCGATAGGTGTAAAGCGTGCTTTGGTCATTCTGCTTCACTGTTTTGTGAATTGCTCACCCCTCCCTTAAAAAAGTAATTCCACCGACCATCATGGCTTCAAAACGTGCAAAGCGTTGCAGTTGCTCTGTGATTGGATGTAAAAATGAGCACAAATGTATTTTTTTTTCTTCGGTTCCGTGGCGTGAGCCAAACAGGAAGTGTTTATGAGGTAATTTCCACAAACCCCTGACCACTTCTATAGGCTGCTCTCTTCCAGTAAGATCCATACAAGACCTCAAGGGATTGTATGTCTGTCAAAATCTGGTAACAAAATCTTCCAGTAGAAACCGGTTCATTACCAGCAAAGACAAAATTAATTCAGGACATGAGGCAATGGACAAATTTAAATGTAGAAACAAGACATATTAGGAACAGAAAAAAAAACAAAAACCAGATCATCTCCCACCTTGTGAAACTCCAGAGTAGACGAGTGAACTCAGCACTGAAACCAGGAGAAAGAGAGACTCAGTATCAGATACAGCAGCTGAACAACACAAGCAGCAGCAGCAACTCTACACAGCAGATATGAAGATGGACATACACTACAAGTCAAACGTTTGGACACATCTACTCATTTATGGGTCCTGCATTTTATACATTATACAACAAAACTATGAAATAACACACATAGGGTTATGCAATAAAGAAAAAAATAAAACAAAGAGGGAGATTTTTCTGTGATGGCGGCTTCTCTCCACCACCTTAATTACGACAGCGGGGACACTTTCATATCATTCACTCATGTTAATCAGCATCTCATGAAGCACTTTCTCCTGCTACAAAATAATAAATATCTTTCTTGCATTGGATTCTTTAAAATGGCTCCATCTTATACTCCATATCTGCTACAGAATAAGTATTTTATCACACAAACATACTCATCTTGTCCTTAAACCTGTCTTCTGCTCTCCTGTCTCAGCTTCACAATAGTCACATTGTACAATTTTATATAAAGCAGGGATTTGTTTTTGTGGAACTATTCGGAACACCAGTAGACAAAAGAAACTCTTGTTATGTCCTGTCTGTGGGATCTGATTCCTTTTAGATGCAAAGATTCTCTGATTATTATTCAAAAGGTTTTGAAAATGATGAAAACACGTATTTAATAATTTTTTAAATAAGCACAAGTGACCAATTGTAAATCACCAACAGCACTAAATTCCTGTAATTCTTGCTCTACTCTCTCACAGACACACACACACACACACACACACAGATAGAACTCACAAAACAGCAGGAATCGTCCAGTGAGCTCCATGCTGTCTTCTTACTGACTGAATCTTCCTCTCATGTCTGTATAATGAATCAGAAACTGTGAAAATAAGTTTGAAACGAGCGCATGAGACCACGGCAGGAAGAAGTTTGGTCACTTCTGTCTGTTCAGAAAAGACCACAAGTTAATTATAATTATCTGTATATAATTATAAAGTCTAATTTGTAGACTGTAGCTGAACTGAAAACTAAAGAATTTGTACACAAGGAGAGTAAAGTATCTTTTAATGCAGATCATTTTGAAATGATATATATTATTTGAAGAACGCATGTTTAAAGAAACCAGAATTGTGGTTATTAGTAGCACATCCTCAATATGTCTGCCTGTTAGTGGCTGTATGTGCAGTTTTGGTGCTCTGCACCATTTCTATCCACTGCAGGACCACAGACAGTGTTCAGAAACATCTTTATCATTATTGTCAGTTGGTCTGGTTGCATCCCAGTCATTTTAGATCCACAAACAGTTCTATAACTGTATTGAATAACTATATGTGATATATGTGTACTTTTTTGTAGGTGGACATATATGCTCATTCCTCATTACTTTGCTGTAATCTCAGATGTGTTATCTTTATAATGATACCAACATTTACTCAGTAACTAAGATAATAAAATAAAAGTATAAAAAGAAGCTCCAAAGCATAATAAGATAAGATAGGTGGGAAGTGGGAAATTACAATAATGTTTCCACCCCCATGCTTCACAGTGGTTCAGAGAGGTAACCTTTCCCCTTTAAGAAGGGAGACATTCCAGATCCGATCGTCTGAGCTGCCACTCTCTGAGTGACAAAGCAGAATGGCCAAAGCACTCTTTACACCTATCACCATTTCCAGCCACTGCTTGACCGTAGACAGGTTAGGGGAACTCGTATTAATGTTAAATAATCTCTCAAAGTGAAATTTTCATGTCAGGAGAACTTTTCTCAAATGTAATCATCAGTCCCATACGCAATGTAAAATCGCAGAGAGACCCTGAAAAAGGGCAAGGACATTACTGTAATCTAGCCATTATGTGTGCTTGCACAGTGTGTCACACGTTGTGGTTAGTGAATGGTGTTTATGAAGTTATTTCCACAAATGCCCCTCAATTCTATAGACAAAATCGATTCAAATGAACTGAGAATCATTCAAATCAATCATCACAATGTCCAGGTAATTACAGGTAAAAGGCTCAACATTCCAGAACATGCAATGTGATTCTGAGACAATAAAGTGAGTTTTTACAACTGAGGAGGTGCTAGATATTCTGGTGAAGGACAACAGTTTGTCCTGTTGAAGAGGATGATGATGAAGAGCATTTTCTGTGTGCAGAAGAGGTTGAGACAACAGTACTGGCATCGATAGAGCGAAAACACTGCAACCTTGAAAACAGTACAAATGTGTACAATCTGCATATTGACCTTCTCACAGTGTAAATTTTCCTGTTTTTATGCAGTGTAAGGTCTTTGCCTAAGACTGAGATTAGCCCCGGTTATAGATGTAACTGGTCTTTGATCAAATCACATCAAATCATATTAGTTTATATGTGTGATTTATTTCATTACCAGAAAATCTGTTTTCTGGTGGTGGAAACAACATTGTACACATGTTCATTTCACCTCTGGTCTGCTATGTCTGCAGCTCAGAATAAACTGTGTCTGCCTTTGATGCTTCTTCTTGACCAGCTAGTTTGGAAAAATGTACAAGTTTAGTGAGAGGATTTCATTTCACCTTCTCTTGTAAGTGACTGCATGTGGACCTGTGTTCTTTCTCTGTTTCAGCTCTTTCATTTGAACCTCAGTGTATGTCACATCCCCTGTTCCACATTCAGCAGCATTATTTTGAATACAAATGGCAGATTGTTCAGTTTTACACACTCCACCTTATACACAATCTACCTTAAGGTCAAAGCAATCATACTAGGGCAGAAAAAGAAGAGTGAAAATGACCAGTTAATTTAATTTCTTGGTCTGAAAACACCCACATTCATACATGTATGAATTAATTCTTTATTATTACAGCATTTGAACTACACACCAATCAAACTTATTATGTGGGTTTTAACAGTTTCAACTTATATCTTATTATTTCCAGTGGAATAGTTTAGCATTATAAAATTATTGGATCTTGTAGAAATATACCGCTCTGCAGTCCCGCCTGAGCTTCTTCGCTCTGATCCTGATGTAGACTCTGCCGTGTCCCCTGCTCACCTCTAAGGGCAGACAGGGAAAGAATTAAGAGTGATGAATAGCAGTACTGATCTTAACAGGACCAGATACTCATTCCATGACACATTAAGTCATTGTTACTGCTGAATAATGTCAGGGAACTGAATGTGGTGCCTAAAATAATAAGTTTATAAAGAGACACAGAAATTGTGAATACTTACGGCTCTGCTGCAGGTAAATGTGCACCTGCAGTAACACACACCAAACATTACAGTTGCTTTCTCACTTTCTTTCACTAGTTTTACGTAGAAGCCTTAAACAGTGTGTTAAAATTGACATAATATGAATTACACTTGGATTGATTGATTGATTGATTGATAAAACTCTTTATTGCTGTTGGGGGTGGGGGTGGACAGGTCAGGAAGTTAGGGGAAAAGGTCAGAAACAAGAGCAGGATACACATTAGGATAGAGGAGGGGGGTAAAAAAAAGAAAACCCCCAGATTGTACTCATTGTGGGTACATTGTGGGAACCGTAAAGGGTGGTGGATGAAATCCTACTTAAATGAGCATCAGTTCTGGTTCTGCTGCCAAAATGGTGCACTCACAGACCCACAAGTTCACATTCACTTTGACGTTAGGTTACAGACATATTTACAGTTTCACGTTGATCTCTTACCTGACATAGTTATAACATGACCATAACATGACCACAACAATGACAAAAAGAATTGCAGCTCCTAGACCCAGTCGGATGCCAACTTCAAGCAAATAAAGAGATTGAGAGTCTGAGAAATACAGTAAAACGGTCTTAGTACATTAAAAATGAAAAGTTACATTAATACAGAAGAAAATATAACTGTGTTCAGCTAAACTGAATTTAACCTTTTACTGTGAGAGTAAGATGTGTACTGATGAGTGAGGATGTGGGTCTGGTGTCACTCTCTCCCTGACACCAGTACTGATCCTGGTCAGACTCAGCAGCTCCTCTGATGGTCAATGTGTCTCCAGTTCTGTTGTAACGGTCACACTGAGACACTGCAGTCTGAGATCTGCCTTTATACCACTTATATCTCCAGCCAGTGAGAGACGCCACCTCACACCTCAGAGTGACTGTATCTCCAGTCCACACAGGACTCTGTGGAGCTACAGTCAGTGTAGCTGTGGGCGGGGCTGTGGAGATCATAATGTGAGTAACAATGATTATTCCATTCAGTCATGAACAACAGTCAGTAGCATTTCTTTATTCTCATAAAAGAACATTAAATA
This sequence comes from Denticeps clupeoides, assembly GCF_900700375.1. Classification (NCBI taxonomy): domain Eukaryota; kingdom Metazoa; phylum Chordata; class Actinopteri; order Clupeiformes; family Denticipitidae; genus Denticeps; species Denticeps clupeoides. The sequence goes on from NC_041707.1 coordinate 34,848,701, forward strand.
CTGTAATTATAATTAATACTGTAATAGGTTATAGGTTTCATAAGCATGGGGCATAAAAATTGTTCTATGTATTTGAAGATCTTACAAATTTTGGATAATCTCACCTTTTACATACAAATAAACATCTCTGCTTGTTGGTGTGTTGGTATTACTGTGTTCTCTCTCTCCTCGACACCAGTACCGATCCTCATCAGACCCAGAAGCTGCTGTGATGATGAAGGTGTTTCCCTCAGACTGAAAGTCCACATTACTGCTCTGCTCTTTATACCACTTATATCTCCAACCACTGGAGGGCTTCACCTCACACTTCAGAGTGACCTTCTCTCCAGTGAACACAGGATTCTGTGGATCTACAGTCAGTGCAGGTGTAGGCAGTTCTGCTGAAGTGACAAAGTGGGGAAGAAAGAAATAAAGAAGCTTCTTCAGTCCTAAACTACAGGGTTCTGTTACTCAATCTTTACTCACACATTTACTCAAACATCAGGAGTTTTCATTTAACTTTCCTCTCATATGAAATGTAGCTGTAGTATTTTTATATTTTTACCCTGGTAAGAAACTGTAACAGCTTGACTTGAAGAGCTGTTCTGGGGTCGAGTTCTCCTCCAACCAGAACAAACATACTGACCACTCTCAGTAGGGAGAGAGATGGTGATGGTCTTACTGGTCTTACTGGGAATATGTGTGTTGTCTCTGTACCAGTAATAATATTCCCAGTCTGTGTACTGTGTTATGTAACACCTCAGAGTGACCGTATCTCCAGGGTAGAAAGGTTCCTCTGGAGACTCTACTGTCACTGTGGCTTTAGGCAGATCTGTGGAGATACAGTAAACTCTGACATGAGTACAGATAAAGAGAAAAGAGAAAAAAAAATGGGGAAGAAAGACACAAAGAAGCTTCTTCAGTCCTAAACTACAGGGGTCTGTTACTCAATCTTTACTCACACATTTACTCAAACATCAGGAGTTTTCATTTCACTTTCAGTGAGTATCAGTGCAGATAAAATAATGCAGCAGCATTCAAACAGCTGAGCTACACACAAAATGACCAATATTCTAACAGCTTGAAAACGTTTATACATTTATTTTAGTTGAATTACAAGTGAGAACCTGAGAGCTTTATTTTAAAAGGGCCTGTGAGGTCTAAAGCGTCATCACGATTTTCTAGATGAAACATTTGATCCGCGCTAGTGGTTTTGGTCCAAACCATGTGTTCTGATGCCAGTCCATGTTTCCCCCGTGTTCCTGGCGTGGGGCCACATGGTGGAGTGGGCATAGGTGTCTTTATGTAACGTCTGTGTTTCCCATTGTCTGTGTTCACCAGTGTCTTTTAACATCCAGCTTCTGTCCTCATAATAAAACTCCACATAAAATTCCACATTCCTAAATGTGTTAAAGGTTTAAAAAAATATAACAATAAAAAAGGTTTATGAAAAAATTTATTTAATATTATTTAACATGAATATGAGTCTGGCCTGTCTATGGTCCTGCAGTGGCGGTAAATGCTGATAGGTGTAAAGCGTGCTTTGGTCATTTTGCTTCACTGTTTTGTGAATTTCTCCCTTAAAAAAGTAATTCCACCGACTGTCATGGCTTCAAAACGTGCAAAACATTGCAGTTGCTCTGTGATTGGATGTAAAAATGAGCACAATTCTTTTTTTTTTTTCGGTACCATCACATGAGCCAAACAGGAAGTGTTGACAAGGTCAACACCTGACCACTATATGCTGCTCTCCTACTTGTCCCGCCTCTCTCCTCCTCATTTGCATTTAAAGATGCAGACACAGAAATGGCGTGTTCTGGGGAAATCTCGGTGTGGGACTTGATAAAAGTGTCTGTAATTCTGCAAGGCTGAATTCCGGAAAGAGACTACAGATACATTACTAGGGGACATCTAAGACCGACATAAATACTAAAAAGGGACCTTTAATCTCTCAAAATACACCTTTAAAAGTTTTACTGAATCAGGAATCATGAGTTATAATAAACGTAAATGAATGTAGAGGGACGTGTCCATCTTGTGGTTGCCATGTTTGTTGTAACATATCCACCACTGACATCAGATTTTATTTTATTTACCAGCCTGTGGATCCTCTGTAAATAGGTATTTAAATAAAGATGTAAAAGACAACTGACTGGTTTATGTATGATTTAATTTATCCTTTAATTAAATATATATAATGTTAGGCAATGGGCACATTTAAAAGTAGAAACAAGACATATTAGGAACAGAAAAAAAAACAGATCATCTCCCACCTTGTGAAAGTCCAGAGTAGACGAGTGAACTCAGCACTGAAACCAGGAGAAAGAGAGACTCAGTATCAGATACAGCAGCTGAACAACACAAGCAGCAGCAGCAACTCTACACAGCAGATATGAAGATGGACATACAATACAAGTCAAACGTTTGGACACATCTACTCATTTATCCTGCATTTTATACATTATACAATACAACTGAAGACACACAACTATAACACACATGGAGTTATGCAATAAAGAAATATTAAAACAAACAGGGAGTTTTTTCTGTGATGGTGGCTTCTCTCCACCACCTTAATTACGACAGCGGGGACGATTTCCAACAGTCTTGAAGGTTTATGCTGAACACTTTCGTATCATTCACTCATGTAATCAGCATCTCATGAAGCGGTTTTTGATGATGACAATAATGAACAAAGCAGCCATGAAGTAAAAAGAAGCGACTCTGAAAAAACAGATTCATCAAATATACATCACTTTCTCCTGCTACAAAAATAATAAAGATGTTTCTTGCATTGGATTCTTTAAAATACTCCATAACTGCTACAGAATAAGGGTTTTCAAAGTAGTGTATTTTAACACAAAAACATACTCATCTTGTCCTTTAACCTGTCTTCTGCTCTCCTGTCTCAGCTTCACAATAGTCACATTGTACAATTTTATATAATGCAGGGCTTTGTTTTTGTGGAACTATTCGGATCACCAGTAGACAAAAGAAACTCTTGTTATGTCCTGTCTGTGGGATCTGATTCCTTTTAGATGCAAAGATTCTCTGATTATTATTCAGATTTTATCTGAAGCTAAAACAAAGGTTTTGAAAATGATAAATGTTTGAATAATTTTTTAAACAAGCACAAATGACCAACTGTAAATCACCAACAGCGTTAAATTAATGTAATTCTTGCTGTAATCTCTCACAGACACACACACACACACACACACACACACACACACACACACACACACACACACACACACACACACACACACACAGATAGAACTCACAAAACAGCAGGAATCGTCCAGTGAGCTCCATGCTGTCCTCTTACTGACTGAATCTTCCTCTCATTTCTGTATAATGAATCGGAAACTAAGTGTGAAAATACATGTGAGTGTGAAACGAGGGCATCAAACCACTGCAGGAAGGAGTTTGGTCACTTCTGTCTGTTCAGAAAAGTTAATACAGTTTTTTTGGATCGCTTAAGCACAATTTTCAAAACAGGGCCCATGTTTTCAAAGCAGTACACACAATTAGCAAAACACTACAGATCCTTTGCATAATTAAACACTCTTGTAAAAACTATACACTTATGTTTAAAAACCAAACTTTTTTAGCATAAGAAACACACGTTTCACATTTACCACACTCTGTTTGCACGAGTTACACTCTGCTGTGATCAATCTAAAACACTTTTAACACTTCTACTTCCCTATGATTAGACGAGGCTACCATCAACAAAGTACAAATATAAAGTAAATCCACCAAACACTACACAAGACCAATGTTGCACACTGAAGAAACTCATTTATTTCTCAACATGCTCAAATTGTTGACATGGATATTCATAATACTGTAACAACAAGTCACTTTACGTATTGTACTGTAAGTATATCGTTGCAAAAAAAAAAAAAGGTCTCTTTGCCTAGCGGGATCTGGCCAGAAAATTTTATCAACATCACAGGCAATGTTGTCATTAGCAAGACACCTTGGAAAGGAACATTTTGAATGACGAATCCAACCTTGTATTGCTGCTACCTCCATCTGGTCACTGGCCTCCTCCATGGCTTGGATGAGGGGTACCTCAGCCTGGGGACGGAGATCATATACCTTCCACCGCCATGCAGAGAAAAACTGTTCTATAGGGTTGAGGAATGGAGAGTATGGTGGATATAGGACGGTGAAATGTGGATGTTGCTGAAACCAGTTCTGAACCCGAGCGGTGGAAAGACACCTTGTCCCAGACAACAATGTATTGCATATGAATGATTAAATTTGCTGCTGTTATGTTGTGCAAATGGTCTAAGAATGTAAGTATGAGTGCTCTGTTGTAATTTCCCGAAGACATATAAGTATGAGTGTAGTGTTATATTTCCCCCATGCTGCCCTGGGACATTGACTATGAACACATATTCGTGTTCTCGTCAGGTTGAACCCAGCCTCATCTACGTAAATGAACTCATGCTGGATCTCCTCTCCATCCATTCATAAAAGTGCCTGAAGAACAGTGTCAGGCAAAATTGTGTAGTTCGTATACATATTACAGTACAGTAAGATTATGAGACAGTATGCAAGATCACACTGCTAAAGTGAAAACATACCTCTGCATAATCTTGCCACAGTCATTTCACCCTTCCAGAATTGCGCTCAAAAGGCACTCGATAAATTAGCTTCATTTGAACATGTTTTTTTTAGGATGCATGCCAGTGTTGAAATTGAGACCTGATGGATATCATTGAAACTGGCATGTTTATTGACTATTTTAGCTTGGAGCTGTTTGAGTGTTATAACATTGTTGGCCAAAACCATGTTTACCATCTCCCTCTCTTGCTGTTCTGTGAACATAGGAGGCCTTCTCCCTTGTCGTTCCTGACCCTCAAAGCATCAGGCCGTGGTTGACAACGTGGTCAACCAGTGTTGTGCGGATGACATTTGGCAGATTCGGTCCTCTTTGAGCACCGTCTTTTCTTCGTCTTCCTCTGTTGATTCCTCTTCATTCCCTTCCTCCTCCTCCTCCTCCTTCTCGTCCTCCTCCTCGTTGTCCTCCTCCTCGTCTTACTCTTTCTGTGACATTGTGCTTGAAGACCGATGAACTCACCTGCTGCTTTTTATAGTTGTAGCACCCTCACGGAATGACGGAGGCACGAGATAGAGTCAAAAACAAGGTTTATTCTGGCCTTAACAACCCGTGAGAACTGTTCACAAAGAAAACAAAGGAAAACCTTGCGTTAACACAAGTTCTTGCACCTTTTCTCATACATTTGAAACAATGCATTAATCACAAATCAAATATTTAAGTCAACAAACCTCATGAGATGACATCCATGAGAGGCTAAATCATTTCTTATGGCTGAAGTTTCTTCTCAACATTACTTTGCATATTTCTTAGTTTTTTTAACCTTTTATTTCTCTTTTCTTCAGTGGCGCCAATCTGCAACAACGCGTTTGCAGATGGCACGGGTGCATATATAAAAAAGGGTCAGCCGGAACCTTAACCCTTAATAATTGTTCTGTCTGTAATTCACCACTAGATGGCGAAAAAACAGTAAACTGGATTGACCATTCAAATAACATTAAATGCAAATGACTGTTACACTCCCACCAATCACATGTGATTAGAAAAACAATTATTGGCAAGTAACTAATGAACAGGTTATGAATTAAAGGTTTAAATGATTTAATTGGAGCAGAGTGAGGTTGAGACCTTTCTTCTGCTTCTAACAAGATAAGTCTTCTGAATGGGTCTTTCCAGGTAGACCAGCTTGGAGATACGTCTACCTTGTCTGCCTAGCGTTTGATCACTCATCAATAGTTTTACCCTTCTCACTCTTCCATTCTTCCCAGGATACACTTCAACGATCTTAGCCAACTGCCACCTCTTACAGAGATGAAGATCTTCCTTAGCAAACCTTTCTGGAGGTGGGGAGATGATTGTGGACTTCATGGTTTGTGGTTTGGTGTTAAAGGTTCTGTGCTTGATGGATCACACAGTTGGTCAGTTGTCAATGGCCTGCTATTTATGATTGCCATGACTTCATACAGGAATGTCCTTAAAGAGGAGCTGTCGAGTTGTTTGGCTGATTCATCCAAGATTGATGTGAGTATGCTTCTAATGGTGCGAATTTGTCTTTCCCAGACACCACCCATGTGACTTGATTCTGGGGTGTTCATGAGAAACTCGCAGTTCAACTTGTCAAGTTTAGCTTGATCCATCTCCTTGAGCGATTCCTCAAACTCATTTCTGGTGCCGACAAAGTTTGTGCCCTGATCACTGCTTGATAACTCTCCCACCTTGATTTCACCACCTGTTACAAATTTCTGCCAGAGAAGATCTGGACCTCTGAACCAGTTTGAGGCTATAAGTTGCTCTGCTGTGAGACCTCTTGATGCGTGATCCGCCGGGTTGTCTTCGGAAGCTACGTAACTCCAATGCATTGTTTCTGTACTTTGTTTGATGGGTTCCACTCGGTTTGCAACAAATACATGAAATCTCTTGGCACCTGTAACTACTGATTGTAAGTCGCTCTGGATAAGGGCATCTGATAAATGCTGTAAATTAGTTACAAATAAAATATTTAAGTCAACAAACCTCATGAGCTGACATCCATGAGAGGCTAAATAATTTCTTATGGCTGTAGTTTCTTCTCAACACTACTTTGCATATTTCTTATGTTTTTTAACCTTTTATTTCTCTTTTCTTCAGTGGCGCCAATCTGCAGCAACGCGTGTGCAGATGGCACGTGTGAATATATCCGGTTGACCGGAACCTTAACCCTTAATAATTGTTCTGTCTGTAATTCACCACTAGATGGCGTAAAAACAGTAAACTGGATTGACCGTTCAAAGACCATTAAATGCAAATTACTGTTACAATAGTGCTTACACACCTGATTGGTGTGTCTAGAATTAAGCAAACAAGTGTTTGCACACCTAATGACTGTGTTGAACCAATTGGTTGGATGGTGCAGTAATTTGACAGTCAGTGCTTTGGTATTGCAAGGAAATTACTTCATGATAGATTTTTGTACGTAATGTATGTTAAGTGTGTTTAGTGTTTTGCAAATCACTGTGTGTAGAGTTTTGCAACAAGTGTGAGGTTGACAATGTGCTTATAGTTGTGCAAATATGGGCTGATGTTTTGCTTCTTAAGTGTAACAGATATTGATATTCAGTACTTTATTTCTATTAATCTAAGAAAATTGTTATAATTTCAGATGAACATTTACATGTTTTTGAATAAATATTGTTATATTTTAAATGAATGACCATATTTTCAACAAAATTAAAATTGTTACATGTCATGAACACATATCTTCAATATTTTAATTCTTTCTAAATTTTCTTTTGTCTTCAAAATTCCTTTGAATAATTATTTACATGTGCTTTCTCATTTTTTTTTTATTTGTAAGAAATTTGCCAAAGAATTCTGAGGAAAACAAATTATTTACTCCATTTTGGCTGTATGTGGAAATGTAGAAAAAGTGACACGCTGTGAATTATCAAGTCAAAATATGGAGGTTATGTTAACACCCATACAATTTAATTAGCTTTGTTTAATTGTTTGAGGCTTTAAAATAAATATATATACACATACACATACACTTTTTTATTCTACAGTGGAACTACAGTATCCTTCAAGACAAACTCATGAACATGTGAATATAAGCGAGACTGGAAGATGATGTCATATCCCAACCCTGACAGCCCAGAAATTTACTATGGATGTGTTGTCAGCGTGCCCGTCCCAGATCGTCACAAGGTCCGTGGAGACCCACTTCCCTCCCAGCAGTGTGAGGACAGCTGGTGGAAGAGGGTGACAGGAGGTTGCCAGCCAGCAACTGCACCACCGGGACTGCCTCGCGGGGAATACGCCTTCCCAGCTCCGGTCACCGACCAGCCTTCCCTCTGCCCAGACGTTCCCCAGCTGAACGGCAACGCAGCACCAGCGTCCCCACCTGCTGGAGAAGACGTCCACTCCCCTCCATGCCACACACCCACCACCATCTCCAGCTGCATGCCCAGCCCCGTGTGGGACCTACCAATTTTATGTCCCTTCAGTGGGGTAGCAGGTACATGCCAGTCTTTTCTAACATCCTGTGGCGTGTACTTTGCTGCTCTTCCCTCCCTCTCAGACACAGATAAGATCACCACCATCCTCACATGTCTGACTGGGTCAGCATGGGGCTGTGGCGCAGACCGAATGGGTTTTCAGGACTTCCTGGAGAGACTGAGGGTGGAGTTTGATTGGCTAGAGCCTGAGCCAGGGATCGAACTCTGCCTCTCCACCACATCCAGCACCAGTCAGGATCCGGGGCAAGAAGACCCAGCACTGGCGGGCAGCGAGAAGGTCACTCCTCCCGAGATCCTGGCTGTGCCATCTGAAGAGGTCCCGGAGAGCCCAGAGAGGGAACCAGACTGATGCACTGGCCACAGTTTTAAGCATACTATGGGCATCTCCATCTAAAGCCACTGGCATCATCCCATTCTGATGACAGGCTGAGTCATGAAACTTCCATTGATCACATAAATTAAACAGATCTAAGATATAACAAATATGTTAGGGCTAAAACCAAACCATAGCAGCATCAAAGGTCTCCAACTCTTGCAGGGGTCATCTTGTGATAACCACTGCAGGACCAAAGACATGCTAGGGGAATTCGTATTAATATTAGATCATCTCTCTAAGTAAAATTTTGATGGTCCTTGGTACTCTGTACATGATGGTACGATGATGTAAAGAAATACCTCTATCTGACATTTGATGTCTTAGGTTCAAGTTGGTACTTGTTGGTAGATGCAAATGTGAATTTGTCTATATTTCTGTAAAGATTAGCGCAGCAGTTTTAATTAAAGATGTGTGCAATTCCTTTTCATTGCTAAGAAACAGTAATCACACACACAAAAAGTAAAAAGCCATTAAACCTACTCAAAATAAACATCTACAGAAACAAGGACTGGAAGTCTTGAAAAGACAATTACACTTGTTCCATTTTAAACCTTTGGCATTTACTTCCATTGAATTTTCTTAAAGATGGAGATGCTCCTTCCACTCGATGACCTGTAAGTTGCACAAACATCATGATGTCTGCAATAAAAAAAAATATATGGTCAAATATGGTCAATTTTAGGCCTCATGAGGAGCAACATGTTACATTCTTAACAATCCTCCAAACTTGGAGCAAACTGATTCCATGGAATAAAAATGTACATTTACAAATAGTTTCTGCTTTAACAGTCAAAACAGAACTGTAATTGTTATTGTAATTAATTTAACTGGCATTGTCTATTTATAGCACATTTTGATTAATTGCTTATGAGATGAAAGGAAACAAGTATAATTAAGTTACAAATATAAGTTAACATATATATAAAGTTACCCTGCTCCAAACAAAACACCATCTGGATATAAATGAGTAAATGTGGCCCAGTGAGCTCACACAGCAGGTCCTCAAGCACCTGATTAAGGAGTCCTGATCACGCCGAGATGAAGCCAATTAAGCACAAGTCACGTAAGCGAGCTGTTGGGGGAAGGAATTGCAGAGGCGGGACGGCAGTCCTGATTGGGCACAGTTGCCATCAATCCTGACAGAGGCCCACCTCCACAGCAGTACCATCAGAGAAGGAGGCAGGACGGGCGGCAGTAACCACAGGGAGGCAGTCCCGGACCATCCGGCCATCGTTCACTGCACCCCTGGTTGGGGAATTCTGGGCACATGCAGCCCCTCTCACTGCACGTCCCTGCTGGCAGTGAGACCAGCTTCTCTCCTTGCACCGCATGTCCTTGGTGCCAATTTGGGGGCTTTGCCAGACCATCCGGTCAGCCCCTTCTGAGTCCGTTGGGACAAGCAGGCCCTCTTCCTGCCTGTCCCAGCTGGATCCTCCTGCCTCTCAGGGGGCTCTTTGGCGCTCCGCCCCTCTGGAGGCGGACCCAGGCCCATGCCTGGCCTGCCCTCCTTACTGGCTACTGGAGGACCCCGCTTCAGGGCAGGGCTCGATCACTCTGGGGGGGGGACTTAAGGGGAGAACTTAAACTTGCCCGCAGGCATATGGCGATTGCCAGAACTCAAAACTCAACACAAAAGGATTCACAAATAATGTTGCCGCCATTGATGGATAGCACCTTTTAAACTGCAGTCCTGATTGGGCACAGGTGAGTCAATCCTGACAACGAGTGATCAGGACTCGTTAAAGGTGGGCATACAGAACCCAGAAGGTGCTGCCATAGACTAACCTTTTCTGTATTTCTATTCCTAACTTTGACACACGCCTTAGAGTCTGTTTTGATTTCTTTCTGTTTTGACCCTCGTGCCCTCCTATATTTTTCCCAAAATCTCACAATACATAGCCCCAATCATCCCTTCTTTAATATGGATCAGTTGTCCTGACCCCTTTGCATAAAAGTAGCCCCAAAGCATAATAAAATAAGATAAAATGATCCTTTATTAATCCCACAAGTGGGAAATGTACAATGTTACAATAATGTTTCCACCCCCATGCTTCACAGTGGTTCAAAGAAGTAACCTTTCCCCTTCACACTCGGCTGCAAGAGCTGAAGGTCAGAGACTGATTAAGCTAGGAGGACCACATCATCTTCAAAAAGCAGAGACGAGATTCTCCTGCCACCAAATTCGACACCCTCCACACCACGGCTGTGCCTAGAAATTCTGTCCATATAGGTTATGAACAGAACCGGTGACAAAGGGCAGCCCTGGTGGAGTCCAACCCTCACCGGGAACAGGTTCGATTTACTGCTGGCTATACGGACCAAAAATTCAACCCCAGCCCTCTGCCTCTCACCCAGAACATCTCCAACAAAGGAGAGTGTCCAACCTCTCTCAAGGACTTGGGTTCCAGATCCAATGCTATGTGTCGAGGTGAGTCCGACTATATTTAGCTTGTACCGCTCAACCTCTTCCACAAGCTCCAGCTCTTTCCCCGCAAGAGAGGTGACGTTTCATGTCCCAATAGCCAGTTTCCTTGTCCTCCTGCGGGTGGTGGGTCCACAGTTGGACTAGCCCATGTATCCAGGGTGGGACCCCGGTAACCCTTTGGGCCGGGTACACTGACTTTTTTTTTACAATAAAGGTCTTCTGAACCGTTATTTGTCTCGCCCTTTACCTAAGACCAATTTGTCATGGGAGATCATACCAGGGGCACCAAGTACCCGAGACAACATAACTCCTAGGGCTCTCAAACTCCTCCACCACAATAAATGACGGTTCAAGGAGGAGAGCACAGAAAATCTATTTTATTACAGACAGCTCTCAATTTCTCAAGTCACCTCATCATAATTATCACAAAACATAATTAATATATTCTGGATGAGACAGAAACATGAAAAACCTTGAAGGGTATTATCATACAGTGTCTTTACAATGAAATCCAAAATAAAGAGAATTGTAAAATGTAAAATCATACCTGATAGTTTGAGTAACATGTTTGCTCTCAGTCTCATTTCCATCACTGATCCTGTGACCTTTACATGTGTAGTTGCCCTTGACTGATTCTGATACAAAATTGATTGAATGTTCTCTATCAAATGTCCAAGAGCCAATTTTGTTGCCATTGTGATACCAGTTGTATTCCCAGTCAGTCTGTCCACCCTCCTTCTCTATGTCACATATCAGAGTTAAATGTTATCCATGGAATATCTGTATACTATCAGGCCCAAGTCTCTGATAGTACTATCAGGCTCTGAAATCTCCTGAACAAGAAACATCAAATATTCTGTGCTTTGAAGACGCAGGGAAATCTGAATCACTCAAACCAGCAGGTTTATTTTGAAAGTGATACATTCTCATCACAAGGCATTTTACTTTCAAATAATTCAGTTGACTCACAGCTGTCGATTTGGCAATAGTGACACAAGTGACTCACCCGGATCAGTTTAGTGAATGAATCAGAAGGGGGTGAATCCTAAAGTTACTCTAGTACAGATTTACTCTCACGACCGCTTGCTGACGGGGGAAGGAAGCGTAGAAGCAGGACATGCTGGGAAGGAAGTTTTTATTAATAAACGATAGATAAATACAAATAAACGTGGCTCGGGGGCCAAAAACAATTTAAACAAAGGGGAGAACTTAAACTAACCCACAGGCGTGTGGCGATTGCCAGAACTCAAAAATACACGTTAAACATAAACAGGCCTGATATTAACAGATACTGCAGCTGAACAAACACAAGTGGCAGTCGTTTTAGATGTCCATGGCGGCATGTGAGTGCAAACTGAACACAGACCATTTTTAACAAGGCCGCCGGGTGCCACACTGCACAGCATGAAACTCCTACCCTGAGAGGCGCTGTGCTCAGATCAGTCAATACCAGCACTACTTTTTAACGTGAAATTTATATAGCGCCCCCAGAAATTCACCAAGCAACGTCATTATGATGTGATCAATGATGTGATCGATGCAATATCGTCCACGTCTGCATCGTGATGCATCGATTATGCGATTAATTTCAACACCCGTAGTTATCATATGCTGTAAAGTAGAGTTACAGTTAAATAGAATATTTTCAGAATTAGTTGCGGGCCAATAAAAAATGGATCAAGGTCCGCAGCTGACCCACTAGCCATAGTTTGGACACCCCTGATCTAAATCCTGATGCAGTGACCTCTACTGAGCTGTTCTGTTGTCCCACTAAATGCAGAAGACACCAGTCCATAGATTCATGCCAATGATTTGTAGTTGTGCACTTGTGTCTGCTGTGGACTCAGCATAACGGAGGGGAGAGGGGAGAGAGGTGTGGGCAATGTGGAGAGGGCGTGGCCTGCGTGACCAAGTGGCACCAGACACTGGGGGAAGCTGTTGTTACAGGATCATGCAGCACAAAATGGCCAATCTAATGTTCTACATATAGATAAATTGTCAAATAAACAAACTTAACAACTGATCATTTTTTATTATATTAATTTAAATACATCATAACAAGAAGAATTCTCTTCTCTAATTAAAACACTATTTTTAATTACAAGGATATTTGTAAGTCAGAAGTAAACAGATGGTTATACTATATTTGGAAAGATCATGAAATTAGTTTTCACTGTAATCTTGTGCTCCTATAGACATACATATAAAATTACACATTCATTTGCAAAATGCTTGTATCCAAAGGTGATCAGAATCTTGATAAAGGCTCTAAATTAAATTGTATTTAAAAAAAAGCAGACATATTATAATCTTAAAAAAAGGCAATAAATTCTACTGGGGGTTAAATTTTAATCACATCCGTGGTTATAAACAAAGCAAGATTATTACCAACAATTAGGCGAACACATAGTTCTGAGTGCATTTTATACCCTAATATAACTCTGACTTTAAGATTAATTTCAGCCAATCACCGCTGAGAGCTCTTAGTATGAGACTTAACATCTGGCATCAGAAGGTGTTTCAATAAATCGAATCTAACACATTTGTGGTCCCTCTGAATGTAATTTGATTGATTGGATCTGATTGGCCCTCTTCTACTCACGCAGACCAGATCAGAGTCCTTCACTTTCCTGAACCATCTGAGTGAAAGTGCAGATGGTCCTGGAGACTGTGAGTAGGATGTTGGTTGTACTTGTTCCATTAACAGCCACCATTTCTCCCCTTGAATGCTGTACAAAAGCCTTTAAATCTGCTGACAAGATGAAGTTTCAATTCCTGTAGCCAGTAACCCCTCACTGTGATCCAATGCTGTAACATTTAGTTTTAATGATCTACTACTGTGAAGAATCGAAACAAATCTCAATTTATATGTAACAGTGAAGAAACTGTGTTAAGGTTCCAGTGCCAAATCAGGTGGTGTCAGGTCCTTGTCTAGAAATGAAGACATGAACTTGTTTAGTTTCTTTTTAGAGTTTTTGACCCTTAGAAGCATATATAGAAATAAATGAGGAATTAGATCAATTTCCTACTTTTGAATGCCAGTTTTGTTCCCTCGACATCTGCGTCAGTCACCATTATGAGTTTTGAATTGTCTGGCGAAAACATGAGTTTTGATCAGATAACATTTTACATTGTGTGTTTCACTTATATTTATACTCTGAGTAAAGAATATAGTTGTGTATGAATGCTGTACTGACTGTTCAGACACAGACAAGTCTTCGTCTCACCTGTGATCTGCAGCAGTGAATAAACTGTATCTGGTTTCAGATTCTCACCTGGACAGCAGGGGGAAGAAGAAGATAAGACAATGTCCACTTCAGCTTGTGTCGTGTGTAAATTGAGGCACTGTGTTCTCTCCAGTCATATGTAGCCAGTCGTGTGTGTGCACATACCAGATTGTCACCCATCAAAATATCTAGCCGCTTTGTTTGTTCAATTGAATGTGAACCCCCTTCTTTACTCAATAAAAATGACTTCATCATTGGCACTAAGTTGAATGTTCACACATGTTGAGTGTGAACACACTTATGCACTCAAAACTATTTTATGTACTGATGTTTGCTATTTGTACTCCAGGTTATAGATATTGTTTCACCTTCTCTGGTGAGGGACTGCATGTGATCACTACCTGCTTTCTTCTTCTCTCTCATCTGCATCATTTTATCTTCAGAATTTGTCTCTTGACCTGTTCCAGATTCACCAGCTATAGAAGAATAGAAACAACCATCAAATATCCACTCTTCTTAAAAACACATTGTAATCAAAAATGTATTTTCACATAGTGGAGTAAAAATTAACATTAACATTAACAAAAATTCTACCTTTGATTAGATATATAGCCTCATAAACATGTTCAGATCCTATGAGAAAACGAAAACCAAATAATGTGAAATAATTAAAATGCTCCTTCTTTACTTAAATGTAACATACCAGTTTGTAATGCCTCATATCAAGTCCATACTACAGTCCTCAATACACAACATGTATTACTATATAAACATTTTATTCACAGAATAGTACAGCAGAAAAAAATTACCTTCTCCATTGACGGGGTTAATAGCATCATAATAATGTGCAGATCCTATGAGAATGAGACAATGAAACGGCTGAAATAGTTAAAATACAAATATAATTTTATTTTATCTTAAAATGTAATATACCACTCTGCAGTGTCTCATATCCTGTCTGAGCTTCTTCATTTCCTTCAGAGAATCTCTGATCCTGGTTTGGACTTTGCTTTCTCATCTTTTGGCCTCTAGGGGGAGACAGAGGAGCTCATTCATCGCTCATTCTCCTTAATTGCTGAATTCTAATTAGGGATTTATTTTTTGTACATGTGCAAGATACAGTGTGTGTGCAGCAGTAGTTGAGACACAGATACAAAGCCAGGATTTGAGCACATGTTCTCAGAAGGGTGAGGTCACAACACTGACCGCAGCTTCACCATGTTGCCCTAAAACAGAATTGTAATTTTTTTAATTTTAAAGGAATAATTCACTCACCCCTCAGCAGGACATAAGCATCGACCTGCAGTAACACATAAAACAATCAGGTCTGTTTACCGGATGATTCAGTAATTTGAAGGAATTATTGACTTTCCTTTCTTCATTAAATTATCTCAATGTTTCATACCTCGGAATTGTCTTAAGCAGCACAGTAGACTCAATAAAATGATGAAAATGACTCCTACACCAAGACCCACCCAGACTCCTAATGACAGATCATAGACGCGAGAGCCTGAGAATAACAGAACAAAAGTACATGAATTATTTAAGCCTATGAGATTAAAGATCATTTTAGACTCAACTAGTACATACAAAAAGGCTTGTTTACTCTGATTATAATGATGACCTTTATTTTACCTTTTACTGCGAGAGTAAGATGTGTACTGATGAGTGAGGATGTGGGTCTGGTGTCCCTCTCTCCCTGACACCAGTACTGATCCTGGTCAGACTCAGCAGCTCCTCTGATGGTCAATGTGTCCCCAGTTCTGTTGTAACGGTCAGACTGAGACACTGCAGTCTGAGATCTGCCTTTATACCACTTATATCTCCAGCCAGTGAGAGACGCCACCTCACACTTCAGAGTGACTGTATCTCCAGTCCACACAGGACTCTGTGGAGCTACAGTCAGTGTAGCTGTGGGCGGGGCTGTGGAGATCATAATGTGAGTAACAATGATTATTCCATTCAGTCATGAACAACAGTCAGTAGCATTTCTTTATTCTCATACCAGAACATGAAATACTGTAATTATAATTAATTCTGTAATTACACGTTTCATAAGCATGAAACAGAAAAGCATTAGCATTAAACAGAAATTGTTCTATGTATTTGTAGATCTTGCACATTTTGGATAATCTCACCTTTTACATACAAATACACATCTCTGCTTTTTGGTGTGTTGGTATTACTGGGTTCTCTCTCTCCTCGACACCAGTACCGACCCTCATCAGACCCAGAAGCTGCTGTGATGATGAAGGTGTTTCCCTCAGACTGAAAGACCACATTACTGCTCTGCTCTTTATACCACTTATATCTCCAGCCAGTGAGAGACGCCACCTCACACCTCAGAGTGACTGTATCTCCAGTCCACACAGGACTCTGTGGAGCTACAGTCAGTGTAGCTGTGGGCGGGGCTGTGGAGATCATAATGTGAGTAACAATGATTATTCCATTCAGTCATGAACAACAGTCAGTAGCATTTCTTTATTCTCATACCAGAACATGAAATACTGTAATTATAATTAATTCTGTAATACACGTTTCATAAGCATGAAACAGAAAAGCATTAGCATTAAACAGAAATTGTTCTATGTATTTGTAGATCTTGCACATTTTGGATAATCTCACCTTTTACATACAAATACACATCTCTGCTTTTTGGTGTGTTGGTATTACTGTGTTCTCTCTCTCCTCGACACCAGTACCGACCCTCATCAGACCCAGAAGCTGCTGTGATGATGAAGGTGTTTCCCTCAGACTGAAAGACCACATTACTGCTCTGCTCTTTATACCACTTATATCTCCAACCACTGGAGGGCTCCATCTCACACTTCAAAGTGACCTTCTCTCCAGTGAACACAGGACTCTGTGGATCTACAGTCAGTGCAGGTGTCGGCAGGTCTGCTGAAGTGACAAAGTGGGGAAGCAAGAAACAAAGAAGCTTCTTCAGACCTAAACTACAGGGGTCTGTTACTCAATCTTTACTCACACATTTACTCAAACATCAGAAGTTTTCATTTCACTTTCCTCTCATATGAAATGTAGCTGTAGTATTTTATATATTTACCCTGGTAAGAAACTGTAACAGCTTGACTTGAATAGCTGTACTGGGGTCGAGTTCTCCTCCATCCAGAACAATCATACTGACCACTCTCAGTAGGGAGAGAGATGGTGATGGTCTTACTGGTCTTACTGGGAATATGTGTGTTGTCTCTGTACCAGTAATAATATTCCCAGTCTGTGTACTGTGTTATGTAACACCTCAGAGTGACTGTATCTCCAGGGTAGAAAGGTTCCTCTGGAGACTTTACTGTCACTGTGGCTTTAGGCAGATCTGTGGAGACACAGTAAACTCTGACATGAGTACAGATATCAGTGCAGATAAAAGAAATGCAGGAACATCCATGACTATCTATGTGACAAATAGAATTTGAATTTATTTTATAGAAAAATATATTGAGCGACTGTCTACACTATCCCTTGAACATTATGTTTTTATTTTTCATAAATATGAGGAGTTTTCATTTCACTTTCCTCTCATATGAAATTGTAAAAAAGTACTGTATTTAAACTCATGTTACCTGGACGAAGAGGCATGGCAAAACTGTTAATTACAAGAGAGAACAGTTTCTAATTTATTAACACCGGTAGATTACTATTGCAGTTACATGTAAGTGAAGCGAAGCGAAGTGATTGTCACGTGATACACAGCATACAGTGCACACAGTGAAATTTGTCCTCTGCATTTAACCCATCACCCTGAGTGAGCAGTGGGCAGCCATGACAGGCGCCCGGGGAGCAGTGTGTGGGGATGGTGATTTGCTCAGTGGCACCTCAGTGGCACCTTGGCAGATCGGGATTCGAACCAGCAACCTTCTGATTACGGGGCCGCTTCCTTAACCGCTAGGCCACCACTGCCCCAGTAAATATTGTATGTAAAAATGGTACCAATGTAACATTAAAAAAATCCCCCGATGGAGGAGGAAAAGAAGAGACAGTAACCATGAAGAGAACCTCTATTATACTCTGCATTTGACTCCCAAAAATGTTGCCACAGACCAATCAGATTGTCCTGTCATTTTTCTGCCTTTTCCAAACATAATTCCTGAAACAGAAATACAGTGGTCATCCAGCCCCCCACAATACTTTCCTGTCATGGCACCCCAGGCTATTTGTTGGCCTTTTGGCACCCTGGTGATACTTCTTGCCTGATTGTTGGAGGCTGCAGCTTGATAAAGATACCAGCGGGGGGTCTTCAGCAAAGACAAAAGCATGAAATGCCCTGCCATATTTTTAAATATTTACCCTGGTAAGACACTGTAACAGCTCGACTTGAAGCGCTGTACGGGGGAAAAGTCTTCCTCTGTCCAGAACAAACATACTGACCACTCTCAGTAGGGAGAGAGATGGTGATGGTCTTACTGGTCTTACTGGGAATATGTGTGTTGTCTCTGTACCAGTGATAATATTCCCAGTCTGTGTACTCTGTTATGTCACACCTCAGAGTGACCGAATCTCCAGGGTAGAAAGGTTCCTCTGGAGACTCTACTGTCACTGTGGCTTTAGGCAGATCTGTGGAGACACAGTAAACTCTGACATGAGTGCAGATAACAGTGCAGATAAAATAATACAGTAACATCCAAACAGCTGAGCTACAAACAAAATGACCAATATTCTAACAGCTTGAACATGCGTGTAAATGTATTTTTGTTGAACTACGAGTGAAAACCTGAGTGTGTTTTGTTTTAAAAGGGCCTGTGAGGTCTAAAGTATCATCAGCATTTTCTAGATGAAACATTTGGTAGTTTTGTATAGTGAAGAAGATAAATGAACTGCCTTTCAGGAGTTTAAAATGGGAGGAGCCCAATAATTGGCAGCTCTCATGTATTCTATTTATTCATCTAAAAATGGACCAAAACACACACAAAACTGTCGAAAGTACCTGGTAAGTATTTAACTGCTGCAAGTATTATTATATATATTATTATATATGATCCTCAATATTTATTCTCAACCACCTAGCAGCGAAGGATGCAGAGGTGGGTGGTAGTAGCCTAGTGGTTAACACACTCGCCTATGAACCGGAAGGTTCATAGTACCATTGTGTCCCTGAGCAAGACACTTAACCCTAAGTTGCTCCAGGGGGGAACTGTCCCTGTAACTACTGATTGTAAGTCACTCTGGATAAGGGCGTCTGATAAATGCTGTAAATGTAAATGTAAAGGTAGCACCCCACGCTGTAACGACGGTCTTCCCCAGCATCCAGCATCAGCTTGGCCTGGATACTGAGTACAGGCCACGCCCCCATCTGATTCCCTACACCTCTTTTCCCTTCTTTAAAAAAAATGCCTGCACCGGTGTTCTGGGTCTTTATTCTGCACGTCTCTTGTCAGTAAGTCCTTGTCCAGTCTGCCCTGTGATTTCCTGCCGTTTAACCGCAGAACAGAACTGGTGTGGTCTGTGCCAGTGGTTTTGGTCCAAGCCATGTGTTCTGTTGCCAGTCCATGTTGCCCCCATGTGTTGTTCCTGCCGCATGGCCGCACGATTGAGTGGACGTAAGTATCTGTGTAACGTCTGCGTTTCCCATTGTCTGTGTGCACCAGTGTCTGTTAACCCTTGTCTGTTTCCATTCCAGGTTGGTCGTTTCCTTGGTCCTTGGAACTGCAGTTCCAAACTCCCCATTCACAAAGTACTGTCCCTGAATGTTGTACATTTAATCATGTCCCTGTTTATATTAATTACACCTGGATGTGGGTCCTAACCCTCTTGTATTGTGTCTCTGCCATGTGTCCACCCTCATTTATTTATTTAATATTATTTAACATTAATATGAGTTCTGCTGGCCTGTCTCTGGTCCTACAGTGGCGGTAAATGCCGATAGGTGTAAAGCGTACTTTGGTCATTCTGCTTCACTGTTTTGTGAATTTCTAACCCCTCCCTTAAAAAAATTCCACCGACCATCATGGCTTCAAAACGTGTGAAGCATTGCAGTTGCTCTGTGATTGCATGTAAAAATAAGCACAAATGTTTTTTTTCCGGTTCCGTGGTATGAGCCAAACAGGAAGTGTTGAGGTTATTTCCACCAGTAAGATCCATACAAGACCTCTAGGAATCATATGTCAGTCAAAATCTGGTAACAAAATCCTCCAGTAGAAACCGGTTCATTACCAGCAAAGACAAAATTAATACAGGACATGAGGCAATGGGCAAATTTAAAAGTAGAAACAAGACACATTAGGAACAGAAAAAAATATCAGATCATCTCCCACCTTGTGAAAGTCCAGAGTAGGCGAGTGAACTCAGCACTGAAACCAGGAGAAAGAGAGACTCAGTATCAGATACAGCAGCTGAACAACACAAGCAGCAGCAGCAACTCTACACAGCAGATATGAAGATGGACATGCACTACAAGTCAAACGTTTGGACACATCTACTCATTTATGGGTCCTGCATTTTATACATTATAGAACAAAACTGAAGACACACAACTATGAAATAACACATATGGGGTTAACAGGGAGTTTTTTCTGTGATGGCGGCTTCGGGGAGAGTCCTGCAGGTTTATGCTGAACACTTTTGTATCATTCACACATGTTAATCAGCATCTCATGAAGCCGTTTTTGATGATGACAATAGTGAACAAAGCAACCATGAAGTAAAAAGAAGATTAATCAAATATACATCACTATACATCTCCTGCTACAAAAATAATAAAGATGTTTCTTGCATTGGATTCTTTAAAATGGCTCCATCTTATACTCCATAACTGCCACAGAATAAGGGTTTTCAAAGTAGTTTATTTTAACACACAAACACACTCATCTTGTGCTTAAACCTGTCTTCTGCTCTCCTGTCTCAGCTTCACAAGGTCACATTGTACAATTTTATATAAAGCAGGGATTTGTTTTTATGGAACTATTCGGAACACCAGTAGACAAAAGAAAGTGATTATTTTTAGATGCAAAGATTCTCTGATTATTATTCAGATTTTCTCTGAAGCTAAAACAAAGGTTTTGAAAATGATGAAAACATGCATTTATTTATTTTTTAAAGCACAAGTGACCAATTGTAAATCACCAACAGTGCTAAATGCATGTAATTCTTGCTCAAATCTCTCTCACACACACACACACACGCACAGATAGAACTCACAAAACAGCAGGATTCGTCCAGTGAGCTCCATGCTGTCCTCTTACTGACTGAATCTTCCTCTCATTACTGTATAATGAATCAGAAACTAAGTGTGAAAATAAGTGTGAGTGTGAAACGATGGCATGAGACCACCTCAGGAAGGAGCTCGGTCACTTCTGTATGTTCAGAAAAGACCACAAGTTAATTATAATTATCTGTAGTTAAAAGTCTTTGTAAAACTGCAAATAAAATTATAAAGTCTAATTAGTTGACCGTAGCTGAACTGAAAAATAAAGAATTTGTACACAAGGAGAGAGTGAAATATCTTTAATTGCAGAACATTTTGAAATGACATATTGATATTATTTGAAGAATGCATGTTTAAAGCAACCAGAATTGTGGTTATTAGTAGCACTTCCTCAATATGTCTGCCTGTTAGTGGCTGTATGTGCGGTTTTGGTTCTGTGCTGAGAGAAGAAGGTGAAAAGTAACATTGCAGATCTGCATTTCTGTCATGGTGATAAATGTCTTTGTGAATCCAAATATTGTTCCGCAACAGATTTCTAAATTACAAGTACATATGAAATACTCAGATGTGTTATTTTCACACCAAGGAATTTGAGACACAAGCGCACAACACTGTGACCTGTTAAATAACCCAGAATGCACTTCTGTCAGCAACATCTGTCAGCAAACATACACATAGACTTCCAGTCAAGTTTGAACACACCTATTTTTACATTATAAAACAAAACTGAAGACAGGGGACTATGAAATAACACACATGAGGTTATGTGATAAACAAAATTACAACAGAGCCAGGAGCTTTTCCTGTGACGGCAGCATTTCACACCCTTGGCTTCTCTCCACCACCTTAAGTTAGACAACAGGGGCGGTTTCCAACAATCCTGAAGGTTTGTGTTAAGTTAAATGACACAATACACATATATAAAGAATATGAATTAATATCATTTTTCATCACATCAGAACACAAGCAGCAGGAACCAGGAGACTAAAACTCAGGGTTTTCATGTTAATTTCAACTTTTTAACCTTCTCATATAACTTATTTTAAAATGAATGTGTCTTTTTGGCTTTTATCTGTAAAGCTGGGGAGGCATCTGGATTTGTTTAAATGCTCAGAATCATCCTGTTGTATTAAGTTGTCTCTTGATGGTTGGTAAATTGTGGTTCTCTGCAACAGCAAACTAATTATTCGCCTTTTCTTCATTTCTTTTCTCTTCTGTCCTGAACACCAGTACATTTTGTTGATGTGACGTTGGTTGATATTTTCACAACTAAAGTGTTTACAATCTTCTTCAAATTACTAAGAGATAAATAGTTAATGCACCAATCAGTTCATTAATACATTTAAATATTTGATTTACTGCCAAATAAATCCACAGCAAATATCTAGATGTCACTTCTCCTGTGTCCATCAGAAAGAGAAACAGTACAGAACCAGCACAACTGGTGCCTCAGGAATCAGGAACGTAGCTACAAGGTGAGTAGAATCAAGAACATGCGAGATGGAAATTAAACAGAAAATGACAACACATCCACAGTAAAGTTCTGGGCTGTCAGGGTTGAGATATGACATCATCTTCCAGTCGCGCTTATATTTACATGTTCATGACTTTGTCTTGATGGAAACTGGGGAATAAAAAGGACAACATCACAAAATGTATTATTTGTACGTGTATATATATTCCCTCATATTCATTTTAAAAGCCTCAAACAATTAATGCAAAGCTAATTAAATTGTGTGGGTGTTAACATACCCACCATATTTGGCTTGATAATTTGACAGATATTTCTGTGAATGACGAAACAAACAAATATATATAGAGAGAGTCTAGTTATGTGACAAAATATATAGCGTGTATCTATATACAGTGCATCCGGCAAGTATTCACAGCGCATCACTTTTTTCACATTTCCATATACAGCCTTATTCCAAAATGGATTTTTGTCAGAATTCCTCAGAATTCTACACACAATAATGACAATGTAAAAAAAGTTGAGGTTTTGGCAAATTTCTTACAAATGAAAAAAATTAGAACGCACATGTACATAAGTATTCTGCTTTTGCCATGAAGCACAAAATTGAGCTCAGGTACCTCCTGTTTCTCCTGATCATCCTTGAGATGTTTCTGCAGCTTAATTGGAAAATGGGGCCCCTTTTAAGTGGTACTGCTACAGTGTCATTGCCAACAAAGGGGGTCCTACAAGGGGTACTGATACAGCAGCAGCGCCAGCACTGTAATTCAATGGAATCTTAAACCAGCAGCCTGCTCAATCAGCCACATTATTAAGAATGCCCGGTCCTTCGGCCACTTTATTTCTATCTTGGCCATGCTCTCTTTGCATTTTTGATGTTAGCATGCTAACATGCTAATTTTTAAACATTTAAACAAATTTAACGTGACACATCTTGGCCACGCCCTATTAGCTTTTTTGATGTTAGCATGGTAGCTAACAATGCTGATTTTACAGCTGACACCAGATCAGGAGACCATGCCTGTTCCTGTGACAAACGCCCGGACACGCCAATCAAAATTTCCTCTGGAATTTTGGTTTCTAGTCATTATTAATATTGTATAACTAAGGACAAACTGAGCAAATGTATTATTTCTGAAGAGTTAATCAAAATAGTTTCTATACATGTGACTCAGTACCCATGAAGTAGCTCTCAGCTTCAGAAAGGTTGGTGACCCCTGATCTAGAGACATCAGAACGATTATAATACATTATTTAGTTGTTTCAATTATCCACTGCCAAACCAAATTTTCCGTAATTTTTTATAATATTTGATTTAATAATTTTTATGCAATCGCAAAATTCAGTTCACCCTGTCCAGCTGTTCTAGAGTAACGGCCGTTGTCCTGGAATCTCCACCATACCATACTAACTAGAATATATTGGGACACACAGCAAACCTGGCAATGACACGTATTGTTCCATCCTGATGTAGCTGTAAGTAAAGTGATTGTCATTGTGAAACACTGCACGACCTTCTGATTATGAGTCTGCTTTCTTACCTGCTAGGTCACCACTGACCCTAAAGCTATCGCCTCATGCTATCAGTAGTGACACTGACCCCAGTCAAATGCAAAACTACTAAAAAGTAGGGCTGTGCAATATCAACAAAATAATCACATTTTTAACGAGTAAAGCGCACAAGACATTTCACATTAACAAAACATTTCACAATGAAAAAACATAGTATTAAGTTTAATAAACAAAACTGTAATGAAATTGTCTTTAAAACAGACAACATAAAATAAATTAAGATAAACTAACCTCAAATCTAGGTAATGTCGTTGTGCCGTTTTGATCCGTTCTCATAAGGCACAACACTTGCAAATGCTTCGTTGTGCACTCTGATTGGTTAACATCTTTCTCCCACTCAGCTTAGCTGTAATTGCCCGATGCGCTGCGTCAGCTCTGAGATTCAAATCATGCACACAAGAACGTATTCTGAATAAAAATCTCAATAAATGAATGGATAAAATCACAGCCTTATGAGGTTTAGAAATCGCATGATCTTAAATCGTGATTTTTTGCGATAGCGATTCATTGCACAGCACTACTAAAAAGCAGTTAAACCGCAGTGAACCTCATGTAGCACCCTCTCAGGTGCACTGATATTATTTGTATTATTTTTGTTATTATCTGTACAGCAAGTGTATTTTCGTCTCATTATATGTTCATATAATATGTTTATATCTTGTTTAAACTGTATAATGGTATGCAGAGTTTATTTTGTGCTGTCCTATCATAGAGGGGGATGGAGAGCATGTGACAGGAAGAGTTGGGAGAGAAGAGACAGGAGACAACGTGGTGGAAGCGTTTTTTCTTAGTTTTAATTTAATTCGTGAAGTTACACGCTTTTGGTTAAAAGAGCAAATGCATGCACATGCATTTATGTTGTACTAGTTTGGGAGTTAAATATTTTTCATGCATGAGGGTGCATAGTGCATGGCGGAGGTTCGCTGACTTCTAGAAAAATAGCCATTGCTATAAAGGGTAGAAGTGCACGTACTTCGGTGGGAGACCGGGAGACCAGCGCGACGCGGGACGGCCCGGTGCTGTGGAGGCGTTGGACCACGCGAGGAGTGTTAATTTTACATTCAGCCTTGGTGCAGAATTACAGCCACTTTGAGCAAGTCACACAATGAGATTTTGCCAGGACGTGCTGTTCCGGTGTCTGTAGCTTTAAATGATAATGAGGAGAAGAGAGGCGGGGTGAGGAGAGCATCCTATAGAAATTGAGGGGACATTCGTGGAAATAACATTCATCATCACCATTCACCAACCACACTGTTTGGCACAGACAGGAAGTTGTGTTTCCCCAAGTGACGACATGGTATGAAGCTGCAAAGAAATACCTCTATCTGACATCTGATGTCTGAGGTTCAAGTTGGTACTTGATGTACGTGTGCATTTGTTTATATTTCTGTAAATATTAGTATTATGTTTGCTGTTGATGAATAAATACACGGACTCTCGACACATATTCTGCTTCTTTACTTTACTTTACTTTCCAAAGCGACTTACATGCTCGGAAATTGATAAGTGCTAGACGAAGAAAAAATTATTCTATTTATATATATATATATATATATTTTGTATTATTTTGTGCAGTGTGTGTGCATGTGCGTGTGTAAGTGTTAGATTTGTCTGAAAGACTTTTTGAATAAGCGGGTTTTCACCTGCTTCTTAAAGGTGGTGGTAGTCTCGGCTAGTCGAATGGAGGAGGGCAGGTTGTTCCACCAGCCAGGGACAACAAAGGAGAACAGAGTCGATTGGAATCGGAGACCCTGTGAAGACGGAATTTTTAGTCTCCTTTCGTTTGCAGATCTGAGAGAGCGTGCAGGAGTGTAGCCAGGTATTGTATTGATGTAGGAGGGCGCAGTTCCATTTACAGCCCTGTAGGCAGCATCATGGGAGCCAGTGGAGAGAGGTGAGAAGAGGCGTGATGTAGGTGTGTTTTGGCTGATTGAAGATGAGACGGGATGCCATATTTTGGATCATCTGGAGTGGTTTTATGGTGACTGCAGAGGCTCCAGCCAGGAGAGAGTTACAATACTCGAGTTTGGAGATGACCATTGCCTGGACGAGGAGCTGCATAGCCTGTTGTGAGAGAAAAGGCCGAATCTTGTGAATGCTGTAGAGAGTGAACCTGCAGGATCTGGAGATCGCAGCAACTCAGACTCAGTTTGTCGTCAGTCCAAATGCTTCTTTAATTACTTATTTCCGTATACCCACAATGCCACAAAACCCACAACTCGGATCACACACATAACACAGACTGCCAAACACTCCCCATGTGCATATGTAACATTTCCCCCCTCACCCCCCGAATGGAACACCAACAACACAATATAACTAGGTGACCCTGGTCGACTACCGGAAATGCCAGCATAGCCATGTGGATTATTCTGCCACGTGACAGGCTGTGCCCTAACTACGTGGTGTGCTATTCAGTCACATAGTTCTCGAGGTAAAACGGTCTACAGCGGACACGGACAGGTTGTGGTGAAACTGCACTCTCCCGGCCTCCAGCCTCCACTGCATGGTTCCCTGTATCACTGGGCAGGTCCAGTGGGGCAGTGGTGGCCTAGCGGTTAAGGAAGCAGCCCCGTAATCATAAGGTTGCCGCTGTGTCACCCTCTGTCGGTGATCAAGGAGTCGAAACCCTGTGGCGCCGGGCCGCTGCAGAAAGCGGTCTAACGGAAGCTGCAGCTCCCTACCCAGGAGAGCTGGGGAGATGTCAGTGGTGGAATGGAGAGAGGATCTATAATGAAGCAGGGTGCGCTGCAGGGCTGAGGAAAAGGCCAAGCCATCGGCCAGGTGAGCCCGGTCACCGTTCTTTAAGGTCTGGTTGAAACTTTCCACGCCACCATTAGCCTCTGGGTGGTAGAAAGCAGTGCGTGTGTTGAATCCCTCTGTCCCCAAGGAATGCCTGAAAGTCCATGGAGGTGAACTGATGCCCATTGTCTGTTGTAATGGTGTTGGGAAGGCCAGTCGAGGAACTCCATGGCCACCTGAGACGTGACTGAAGCTGTAGAGGAGATCTGGGGCCATTTTGAGTACAGGTCCACTGAAAGCGACCACTAGAAAGCGCTGATGATATGGGACGCCCTGGAATGGCCCACAGACATCCAGCTGAACGTGCTGCCATGGCCCGTCTTTCCACTGACGAGGCAGGCTGAGCAGACCTTCACCGTAATTCCAATATCCCTGTCAATCCCAGGCCACCACACCCTGTCATCCTGTTGACTTTTACGATGCCTAAATGTCCCTCATGAGCCATGGCCAGGATGCGAGGTTGTAGGCTGCCGGGGATGACGGCCCACAGTCCCCGTGCCACACAGACTTTATTCCTCACTCTGATACTGAAGCAGTACGGAAATAGTGCCCACCGTGTCTGTTTTTGAGTTCCCATATCCACTCAGGAGCTCGCAGTCAGGGTGGAGGGCATGATGGGAAAAAAACTGCTTGACAGTGGACAGGTTGAGCAAGGAGCGTGAAGCCCCTGTATCCAGCAGCAGTGGCAGTGGAACCCCATCCAGCCGCACCGTACACGTTTTAAATGGGGGAGATGCTGCAGTAACAGCGTGGATAGCAGTAGGTGGCGCTGGAGAGGATGGCCTCTGCGGCTGAACGGCAAACACGGGCAAAATGGTTACTCTTCCCGCATTGTGAGCAGATTTGGCCATTAGCCGGGCAGTTAGGAGCCCCAGTATTATTCGTGGAGAATCCGCAGTTTCCACACGGGCAAAACTTCCATTATTCCAAACGTACAGAAACACAGCAGCCCCCGCAGGTCCAATATGTAGTGATGAACCGATTCACCCGGTTGCTGTCTCGCTCTGTGGGTCGGCGAAATGTGTGGCCCATTTTGTGATGCCGTCCGTGTACGTTGTGTCGGCTCTCAGGGTCCGTAAGATCCGCTGACCTTCCGTGTCCAGGTTATGGAGCAGCAAGGCTCGCAGACACTGGTCTGGAGAATCCGCGAGGCCTGACGGCCGTGAGATAAGTTGTGAAGAATTCAAAGCCAGAAAAGGAGGTGGAGGAGGTAGAACAAACTCCATCCTCGTCGCCAAATGTTATGTTCGCTGTTGATGAATAAATACGAGTCTCAACACGCTTTCTGCTTCTTTCTTTCTTTATTTCCGAATACCCACAACTCGTATGTGACGTATAAAGTAGTGAAACAATTGAGTTTCATAGTTTGGGGCCTAATAAAACTGGGCACAAATGGGCACAAACTGGCCCAAGTGGAGAGGTTTGAGTAATTTCTAAAGCCCTTTTCAGATGGCAGAATCCAAAAAATACATATACATACATGCTCGTTTGCGGTAATCTCAGATGTGTTATCTTTATAATGATATCAACATTTTCTCAGTAACTAAGATGTAAATAAAAACATATGAAAGTTCTGAAAAAAAAATTACACTTGTTCCATTTTAAACCTTTGGCATTTACTTCCATAGAATTTTCTTAAAGATGGAGATGTTTCTTCCACTCGATGACCTGTAACTTGCACAAACATCATGATGTCTGCAATAAAAAAAAAGTTATGGTCAATTTTAGGCCTTATGAGGAGCAACATTTACAAATAGTTGTACTGTCTAGAATTACAGGTAAAAGGCACAACAATCCAGAACAGGCAATGCGATTCTGAGACGATAAAGAGAGTTTTTACAGCTGAGGAGGTGCTAAATATTCTGGTGAAGAACAACAGTTTGAAGAGCATTTTCTGTGCACAGAAGAGGTTGATACAACAGTGCTGGCATCGATAAAGTGAAAACATCCATACTCTGCAAAGTAGAAAGTGCCAAAAAGTGCAGTAGAAGTGAAGTAATGGCATGATACACAATAATGTAGATACTGTTATTTTTTTCCATTGATTATTGCCATTGTATATAGTTTATTTTAATACAACTGTTATATTTTACATTTTTCAATTTCTTAACACTCACACAGATACATGTGAAAACCACACACACACACACATATGAAATGCTCACACAGATACATGTGAAAACCACACACACACATATGAAATGCTCTAATGTAATAAATTTTCACTATATCCGGAAGGCATTTCAGTATATCCGGAAGTAATTTCACTATATCCGGAAGTCGGTTCTAGGGATTCTATTTTGGCGACCCGATTTAAAAAGCGGTAATTGCATTTTGCACGTGCGCAGTCCAAACCGGGTCGCAACGCTGCTGACGGAAGATTCTCTGTCTCCCGAGCGCCGCCGCGCTACCAGCCACGGCGCGCCTCCTATGATTATTCAAATCTTTTTCATTTTTTTTATTTAGAGCAGTGGTGGCATAGCTGATAAGGAGGTGGCCAGGTAATGAGAAGGTTGCCATTTTCAAATCCCAAGCCGCCAAGGTGCCAGTGAGCAAAGCACCGTCCCCACACACTGCTCCCCGGGTACCTGTTATAGCTGCCCGCTGCTCACCAAGTTTGATGGTTAAATTTAGAGGACAAATTTCACTGTGTGCACCGTGTGCTGTGCTGATGTGTATCAGAATGACATTCACTTTACTTTTTATGGGCCTTTAACACAGTTTAAGTTACATTTTTGTTTGTTACATAAGAAACCTTTTTACCTGTATCTGTGTGAGCATTTCATATGTGTGTGTGCGTGCTTTCACCTGTATCTGTGTGAGTATTTCATTTGTGTGTGCGTGTTTTTCACCTGTATCTGTGTGAGTATTTCATATGTGTGTGTGCGTGTTTTTCACCTGTATCTGTGTGAGTGTTTCATATGTGTGTGTGCGAGTTTTCAGTAGTATAAATGCATGCTTGTCAGTTTCATATGTGAATGTGTGTGTGTTTCACATGTGTTTGTGTAACAAAAGTCTGAAATATTCCCTAAACAGCCCCTCATAATATGGGGAATATACATATAAGGTGATATTTTCAAAACTGTCCCAAAATAGCTGTAATTAGTTGGAATTATTAACTAGTCATAAGTAAATAAATGTTTTATAGTTTGGTTCCTGAGAAATCTCAAATGGACTTCGGTCCAAAATGTCACCAACGTACACAAATTGATATGTTGGAAATTTCTCTACTAATACTCCATGTTCTCTTGTATAGCGATATGTTTGATGCAGCTTTATTATCAGGATTTAGTACTATGGGTTACTTGAGGAGTATTGCTACAGCCTCTCTCAGATGGCCAAATCACCGTAAAAGTGCACTTTTTCCATCTTTGTTTACTGAATTTCCACACATTCATACATTTTGTTCAGACCAAACTCTCCAACTCACAGGTCACTAAATTATGTTTAATCTTTGTGATGACTGAACTTGTAGAATAAAAGTTAAATAAATGTTACATGTATGCTGAAGAGTGAATATGACTCTCACCTGTGTTCAGGTTCACAGTTTCAGCTCAGAGTACACAGCCAGTGTAGCATCACCTAGAGGTGAAGACATTGTATGTTATCGATGTGGAAACTACACTTTTTACACTTCAAGGCGCAAGCCCAGGTTTGTGAAAGTATTCAAGTATACTTGAGTGTTTTTCATCATTCTTATTTTAAAAGTGCTATTGCTTCACACTCTATGCACTTAGTATGTTAATTACATATCATAAGTGCAAGTGTTGAAATTCAAGTGTGCAAGTGTCAATCTTTCAACACTTTGAAGACCTCTGCAAATACATGTGCCATAGTATCAGTGGCGTAACAACATAGTCATGGGCCCAGGTGCAATAATTCAATCCGGGCCCTTATACTTTTTCAAATTTATCCCGAGGAAGTTTTAGCTCTGATACATGCAATACACATTAAGGGTGACTACAATCCTCTCTGCAAAGAACCACAAGCACAGAGGTAGTTTATATAGGTTGTAATTATAAATACAAAAATACTGTACTACATAGGATCCATTACATGTGAAAAATTTTTTAAATGTTTGTTATTAATACCAATTTACAGGGTAATCTAATATAACCGCATTAACATCAACTCGCATGAAAATATGGGAACACTCAAAGCACTGAAACACTCAACGCTGAAACTTCAAACATAGAAAGCTTGCTTAAACTCGCATTGCCAAGAAACAAAACTTAATTCAACTTATTATCTTACGAGCCTCAAACACATGACAGGTTTCCCGCATACATGAAAATCTTTGAGAGAGCTGGCTGATTATGATGTCCAGAGTGGCATTGAATATCTGCACTCTGAAATACTTATCTGCATTGGTTAAACGCTCATCTTCTGATGGTTCGTCAAAATGACACTTCAAACTACATTTGAAAATGTTAGACCAAGGAGAGTGGACACCCCATTTACTTGCAAGTATCTGTGCTGTAGCTTTGGCCTGTTCAAAAGCACTCTGATAGTCAGAGAGTATCTGTATAGAATTTTCCAGTGTGATAAAACACATCAGAAAAACAGCGATTATGCTGTTTTTTTGGGAAAGGACCGCTCCGTTTACAAGAACCCATAGTTAAGATGTAACGTTTAATGGAAGCGTCCAAAACATTTTCTCCAAAATGTCCCCTGTCTGTAGGATAAAGGTCTTCCCTTGCTTCTGTCCTGTCCTGCTCCTGTTATGCACTGCCACCGACTGTCGACTCAGCCCGGTCTGGACCACTGACAGTGTCATCTACAGTCGGGCCACCTGCGCTACTGACTTCAAATGAACTGCCAGCTTCTGACTCTAGATTTGAGCTGCAACAAAGACAATAGGAAGTATAGTAAATGCTAACATTTAAAAATCCTAGCCACAGTTATCCTATGGGTCTACTCTCTACTTAAGACCAATCTCAATAATTTATTGTCTGCTTGGAAGATTACTCAGACATAAATATCTATTGAAAGTCTAAGTTAGTGCTGTCAAGTGATTAAAATTTTTTTATCTAATTACATGGTGTGGCGATTAATTAATCGAATTAATCGCATTTAATCGCACATACATACAGACGTTACAAGAATCAGTTTTTTTTTTTTTACCATTAATTATTGTCACTGGCCTACAGGAAGTTGTCCTTGGCCTACAGGAGGTTGTCACTGGCCTACAGGAAGTTGTCCTTGGCCTACAGGAGGTTGTCACTGGCCTACAGGAAGTTGTCACTGACGTATCAGAACCTGTTGTTTCTGATGTCACGCCCCTGGTGCCTCCCATTTGGGGAAGACAAAGAGGGTGGGCGGTCCTGACGGCTGATACTTCACACGTTGCCGTCAGACAAAAGGCATGTAAAACAGGGGTGCCGAATCTTCACCCTCAACTGTCGACGACAAAAGGTATGTAAAAACAGGGGTGCCGAATCTTCACCCACAACCGTCGACACAGGAATGTCACACCTCCCCCTGCAGACATCTGTTATGCAAGGCAAAAGCAGGCTCCCGTGATGTCCATTATAGATTACAGTATATGACAGTTGTAAATGTTGATACATTACGTCTCCCAGCACTCTCTCTCTCTCTCACACACACACACACACAGACACACACACTCACTCACACCGGCCACAGCGCCGCCCCTCTGGAGGTCTGGATGATGCGGCTATTCCAGGCCAATTTTCCCTCTCCTGCTGCCTCTAGCTCGACCAATAGCTCTCCTACAGACACTATGACCAGGTTCACCAATGCCACACACTTTCCCGATGGGCAAAGTGTTGAAATAAACGTGACCACTTTCGCCTTGTATGGCCACTCATCTGCGCTCCAAAGTTGAACCGGGAGACGCGCGAGCGTCTTTTCCAAAAGAAAAATATCATCAAAATCGGCAAAAAACATTAATGAGACATCATTTATTAGCCATTTTGCCGTTTTTTTCTTCCAAATCTCACTGAACCAAACTGCTTCTGGCTCACACAGCAACGATCTGGACCTCGGATCTCCTGCTGTTTACTCCATACTTTTTCTGTGATTAATTAATCTAATTAATGAGCTAAATTCCCAGCCCTAGTCTAAATCAAACTGTGTTATATGTTGAGGCTAGCTTCTGGTCCAGAGCTTACCTGTTGCATGACAGTTCCCAGTTACTGCTGCTATGTGTCCTGTCCTCCTCACGACCACTCTTGGTTAAAAATCCAAATTGGTCTAATTTCGGGAGTTTTGCCACCCTTTCCTTTAGCTCTCTACGTTCCTGGCACTTCTTGCAGCCGCTCTTGGGTTTGAAGGGCATGCTACTTGTATTGGTCAGCACGATGATTGCAATGTGCAGCCATCCATTAAAAAAATCACAATAAAACATTTCGCCTTCCCAGAAACCCTTGCGGTATCTCAGTAGAAACAAATATACTCTGACATGACAGTTTGGCGACAATGAAAGATGATAACTTTATTTAGCTGTTTTTATTTGATGGTTGGATTTTAATGCTGAGGTTTTTTTTTTGTTTTGTTTTTTTAAAGGTGCGACCGCACCTGCTGAACCGGCTATAGTTACACCGTTGTATAGTATATTTTCCTATATATCCCTGAAGAGTTGGGTTTGTAGTAATCAGGCGTGAAGAGCATTTTAAGAACATAACTTACTGCAGTAAAATACTGTATATTTTGGGTATAGTTGGAAAGCACTACGGTTTAAAGTGAAGTGATTGTCACATGTGATACACAGCAGCACAGCACACGGTGCACACAGTGAAATTTGTCCTCTGCATTTAACCCATCACCCTGAGTGAGCAGTGGGCAGCCATGACCGGCGCCCGGGGAGCAGTGTGTGGGGACGGTGCTTTGCTCAGTGGCACCTCAGTGGTACCTTGGCGGATCGGGATTCGAACTGGCAACCTTCTGATTACGGGGTCGCTTCCTTAACCGCTAGGCCACCACTGCCCCTTCAAAAGGTATGTAAAAACAGTATTATGTATTTAGCCTATACATGCATATTGAAATAGTATCTATATTTTACATATATATTTATTTTTGACAGCCACCGATTGTGCAAGTTGTCCCACTTAAAAAGATGAAAGACGTCAGTCATTTTCATCATATGAACACTTCAACTGCGAGAGAAAGAATGTAAAAATAATCCAGTAAATCACATTGTATGATTTATTTGTATAATGGTGCAGAAAATAAGTATTTGGTCAATAGCAACAGTTCACCTCAGTACTTTGTAATGTAAACTTGGTTGGCAGTAATTATGGTCAAATTTTTCCTGTAGGTTTTCACCAAGTTTGCACAAACTGTAGCTCGTATTTTGTCCCATTCTTCCATGCAGATTTTCTCAATAGTTTTGATGTTTTGGGACTCTAATTCTCTATTGGTTTGAGGTCTGGAGATTATCTAGGCCACTCCAGAATCTTGTAATATTTTTATGTTGTCACTCCTTCATTGCCCGGGCAGTGTGTTTGGGATCATTGTCATGCTGGAAAATCCAGCCACGTTTCCTCTTTATTGCCCTTACTGATGGAAGGAGGGTTTTGCCCCAAATCTCACAATACATGACCCCATTCATCCTTTCCATAATACGGATCAGACATCCTGTGCCCTTGGAAGAACAGCAGCCCCAAAGTATAATGTGTTTATGTTGTTTTTGGGCTGTAACTCATCATGACAACATGACATTCTTCAAATCCTTTTCTGGATCATACAATGTGATTTCCTGGATTTTTTTTAGTTCTGTCTCTCACAGTTGAAGTGTTTTTGCCAGTTTGAATCATGAGCTGCCAAGGTGTCCTTAAACTGTATCTGCTGATATGAATTGAAGGTATTTTTACACACAGACACATACAGGAACTTGAAGAAAGATCGTACTTTTGGACTTTGGTTTCTTTCCCTTTTTCTGGATATCTGCATAAATCATGTTATTGGGTTTATCATCACCTGTAGAAAACAGATTTTTAACAGAGGGCATTCAAATTTAGATTATTTTTTCTGTGGATAAATAATCTACTGCCTCTTTACATGGATTTACATGGACGTCTTCATCTCACCTGTGTCCTGGTCTAGATTCAGCATTGAGTAAACCGTGTCTGTTTGTGAAAAGTTAAAAAAATCACTGATGAGTGTGGACAATCCAGGAGTTAGAATATTAAATTTCTGCTTGCAAGTGTCTTACATGCTGCTACTACCTGTGTTTTTCTTCTTTTTAATC
Source organism: Denticeps clupeoides (assembly GCF_900700375.1). Taxonomy (NCBI): domain Eukaryota; kingdom Metazoa; phylum Chordata; class Actinopteri; order Clupeiformes; family Denticipitidae; genus Denticeps; species Denticeps clupeoides. The sequence continues at coordinate 34,883,988 of NC_041707.1, forward strand.
GGTTTCATCTGAATCTCAGAATAGGTCACGCCATCTGTTCCAGGTTCAGCAGCTAGTGATGAATACAAATACCAGACAGTTCATCTTACACACTCCAATATAAATTGTCGTTTATTTCAGGTCTCATCCAGAACAAGAACAGCACCTTCTTCACTTCTGTGTGCTGGAGTAATGTTGTCATAAACATGTGCAGATCCTATAAGCAGGGGGACATGATGTTATTAATTAATATGTGAATTACTTAATATGAATAAATTTCTTAATTCTGGATAATTTAGGTTTTCTTAAAGTGTAATATACCACTTTGTATGGTATCATATTTTGTCTGCTTTGCTTCATTTCCTCCATAGAAGCTCTGATTTTGGTTTGATTCCTGGTTTCTCCTCTTTTGGCATCTAGGGGGAGACAGAGGATCTTACTGTAGAGTCTATAGTTGTAGTGTTGTGATGTATAAATAAAGGTGATGATGAAATTCACTCACCCCTCAGCGGCACATAAACATCGACCTGCAATAACACACAAACCATCAGGCCTGTTCATCTGGTGTTTCACTTATTTAATTTGACATTAGTTTATTTATAGTGGGATTTGCTATAAATAGCATGAAGAAAATAACAAAATGTGTAATATTTGAAATATTATTTGAAATGCATGTTTCATACCTTTGAGGTTTCTTAAGCAGCACAGTAGAATCAATAAAATGATAAAAATAACGGCAGCAGCCAGACCCACCCAGACACCTACAGAGCCTGACAATGACAGCAAAACAATAGACAAAGAATGTTCAAGTCTGTTATAATTGTTATGTTAAGAGAAAAATCATATTTTTACTCATCTGGTACAGTGGATAATAAATATTCAAATGCCAGCAAATAATTAGTTTAGCAGAGAGCACACTTTTGCAACCAGCTCATTGTAAGTATAGTTTATTTATTTATGTGTTGTATTTGGAAGGCAAAATTTAATTGTCTTGATTGACGGGGTATGTAAGATTTTAAATATTTGAACTTTAACTGTGAGAGTAAGATGTGTACTGTCGAGTGAGGCTGTCAGTATAGAAGCTGTATTTTAAGAAACATTACACATGTAAATTGAATTATTTTCATGATATAACAGCAACAGCAGATGAGTGGAAAGTTTGTATAATACTGCAGTGGTTGAGGGTAATAAAATGTGTGACTTTTTCTTTTTTTTTTTCTCTCCCCCATCTCTTTTACAAAGTAAATCTTCATACATCATCATCAACACTGATAAGGTTTCATCACTGTTCTGCTTTAATAACCTTAACAAAGCATGTTTTTGAGCTAGAGATACTCAAAACAACGCTTTATTCCTTTAAAACTTCCACCTGAGAAAACGTACAAAAGTTTTATGCCTTCAAACATACTTAAGTATTCAAAGTAAAAGTTCTGTGGTTTATTATGGCTCTTGCTTTTTAAGTGAATAGAGTGTAATGTCACTCCTAGCACAAGAATCTTTTAACAGAATATCACGTCGACCATTAAAATTATTGTAATCACAAAATATTGAATGCACAACATGTTCTTTATATGAAACATACACACTATGACATATTGGGGTTTGAGAACAGACAAATTTTCTGTTTACAATGTATTAGTATTAGTGGTGGGCCGTTATCGGCGTTAACGTGCTGTGTTAACGTGAGACTCTTATCGGGCGATAAAAAAATTATCGCCGTTAATCTATTCACAAAGTTCGGTTGGGAGCTGAGTCTATACTACGCAAGCTATTGCTGGAGTTAAATGGTTACACTAGATTTATAAGTATATTTATTCTTTCTTGTGTCTGTTAGTTTCTTATTTCCTAAAGACTTTTATTTTGTTTTGAGACCCGGTTCAGGTCTCTTGGACACATGGCGTGAGCTGTGAGAGGTGCGTGGGGTTTGTGTGCCAAAAGTTATTTCCTTCATTTTAATTTATGTACATACTAGGAATATTTTGCATGTGTGTTATTTTGTGAATATTTTTTTTATGTATTTTAATACTGTATATTGTAGAGAGAGGTGCAGAAAGACGCGATGTTCTGACGCGACCTTGCTTTTTGTACAGAATACACTTTGCACAGAAAATCTCTTGGGTGTCAGCTCATCATTTGCGGTTCAAGAAACGTAATCAAAAAGTTGCACAACGCAGAAGAAGAACCGCTACACTATGATGACTTTCACCTTGATATTTTAGCGTGGATGTATACCTAGCCGAATTGCACTGAAGGGGGCGAGAACGAGTCTTCGAACTGTGAAATGACCACATCAAACGTGACGTGGTAACATGGATGCAGCTATTTAACTGAATAAACAGTTGGTAAACACAAGTACATCTTATTGAACATAATTTATTTTCATCACCAACTATCATAGTAGAACAGCTTTCTCAAGCAGTTTGTGATGCATTTTGGAAACAGGAGATGAGCCCCTGGTCTAATGCGCCACCTGGCTTGAGAAACCCGTTCTCAAAGACTTACTTTTAGTCATTATTTGGGTAGCACACATATTCTGATTGCCTACGGCAGAATTCAAATGAGCCATTTTAATCTAGATTAATGTAGATTAATCTAAAATGTAGATTAATCTAGATTAATTCCAAGATTACAGTGAGATTAATCTAGATTAAGAAAATTAATCTATGCCCACCTCTAATTAGTATATTGGATTCTTTTACTTTACTGCATCTGTATGCATAAAGAGAAACTGGACAAGTTAGATTGAGTATAACAGGAACTGGTGTTTGTAGAAATTCAGAAGAAAGATGGGCGTGTGCAGTCAGGGGGCAGGACTCTGTGTTAGTAGGTGTGGTGTTTAATCTGTTGCGCTGAACGTGAGAGGGGCTCCCCATTTTCACAAAAATCAGATTTTAATAACGTTATGCCAATTAACATAGCAGATTAAAATATATTTAATTTTGGAAAACAAAGGTGATCAGGTGGTGTTCGGGTGTGGTGTGTGAAGTGGGTGTGCCTGCTGATTATTAAGTAATCGGTGACATTGATTGGGTTAAGCAGTTGCAGGAGCAGTGGGCACAACTTGAATAAAAAAAAAAGAAGAGAAAAAAATAAATGATCATAATACAGTTTAGTATAATGTAGTGGAAATACTTTAGTACAGTGCAGATACATGAAAAAACTACTTAAATAAAGTACTGAATTGCATATATAAATCAAATGTTTTTTTATACATTTCCTCTAATTTCAGTCAGACACTAAATGACCTTGTAAAATGTCTGTAAGTTGTTGAATTTAAAGTTTTGAGAGATCTAGATATCTGATCATATTGGTTCAGCTTTGTTTAATCATAGACTTGAAAATCAAAAAAAGTTGGAAAAACTCACTTATTACACTCAAATAAACAGGTGCGCTCTTTGGTGTGTTGGAATTACTGTGTTCTCTCTCTCCTCGACACCAGTACCGACCCTCATCAGACCCAGAAGCTGCTGTGATGATGAAGGTGTTTCCCTCAGACTGAAAGACCACATTACTGCTCTGCTCTTTATACCACTTATATCTCCAACCACTGGAGGGCTCCACCTCACACTTCAGAGTGACCTTCTCTCCAGTGAACACAGGACTCTGTGGATCTACAGTCAGTGCAGGTGTAGGCAGGTCTGCTGAAGTGACAAAGGGGAAGAAAGAAACAAAGAAGCTTCTTCAGTTCTAAACTACAGGGGTCTGTTACTCAATCTTTACTCACACATTTACTCAAACATCAGGAGTTTTCATTTCACTTTCCTCTCATATGAAATGTAGCTGTAGTATTTTAATATATTTACCCTGGTAAGAAACTGTAACAGCTTGACTTGAAGAGCTGTTCTGGGGTCGAGTTTTCCTCCGTCCAGAACAAACATACTGACCACTCTCAGTAGGGAGAGAGATGGTGATGGTCTTACTGGTGTTACTGGGAATATGTGTGTTGTCTCTGTACCAGTAATAATATTCCCAGTCTGTGTACTGTGTTATGTCACATCTCAGAGTGACCGTATCTCCAGGGTAGAAAGGTTCCACTGGAGACTCTACAGTCACTGTGGCGTTAGGCAGATCTGTGGAGATACAGTAAACTCTGACATGAGTACAGATATCAGTGCAAATGAAGAAAATGCAGATACATCCATACAACACAGATAATGACCCACATTACTTTGGCTTAAATATGATGAGTGTAATTTTATATTTTATCAAGTTATTAGAGAAAGGCTGTATATTAGGCAAAGTTACTCTTTACACTTACACTTTGACCCAAGAAACCTTTAGTTCGTGTAAACTAATCACATCCCACATATATGCAATAGGATACTTGATTTCATTTCACAACATTTCCAGCACCACCTCACACAGGAGCTCTTCAGGGCTGCGTTCCCAGCCCACTGTAACAGAGCTGAGGTCTGTTACCAATGATAAGCACTTGGACCAGCCATACAAGGGCAGCAAAATTTATTGATTTTTCTTTGCTTAAGGTCATACCATCCGATCTCGTTTGAGCTCAGAAGCTAAGCAGGTATGGGCCTGGTTAGTACTTGGATGGTAGACTTCCTGGGAATACCAGGTGCTGTATGATTTAACTATAAGTGGAGACATTTACATTTATCAGACGCCCTTATCCAGAGCGACTTACAATCAGTAGTGTAGTTACAGGGACAGTCCCCCCTGTAGCAATTTAGGATTAAGTGTCTTGCTCAGGGACACAATGGTAGTAAGCGGGATTTGAACCTGGGTCATCTGGTTCATAGGCGAGTGTGTTACCCACTAGACTACTACCACCATAAGTGGCAGCGGTTGGCCTGGCGGGTAAAAAATAAGAGTCAGAATCAGAGCTATACATCTTTCACTTGATGTATAGCTCTTGCCACGTCCCAGAAGCAGTGTTCCTATAAAATAATAAATGTGCTGTTAGTCTTGTGATCGGACTCGCCGGCTAAGTTGTATTAATGTGAAGTATCTGTGGGAAGTCTGCTTCTGACGACATATATTTTTGTGTCATCTTCCATGCCACCATCACTGCTCAGCTGTCCTGCATAAGGGATGTTTCTCTTTCCACGTTACACCCACTGCTGTTCAAAGTCCTTGTTCAGGCTGTGACACTTATCAATCGTGTAAAGTTTGGTGCAGGACGCTTAATGTTGTAAGGTATTTTCTGTTTCCACTAGATGGCACTGCTTGGCGGGTCGGGATTCAAACCAGTAACCATCTGATTAAGGGGCCGCGTCATTAACCACTAGGCCACTGCCCCAGAAACTTCATACATTAAGTTTGTCAGGACCAGACTGTGATCAATCGTATCAAGTTTGGTTCAGATTGGATGTTGTATGTGTGAATGACAACAACTTCCTGTTACATGGCGAATCATCGCAATTCGCCACGATGCCATGGGTGAGCTGTACAATGAAAGCTCAAAAACAACCTCTTCTATGTCTTAAGACTCTCCAGACAAATCTGAGGTACAAATAATCTCCATAAGTCGAGCAATTTATCCAAACATAAAATAAGTATTTTCATGTTACCAGTAGGTGGCAGTTTGAGTATTCCATAAATTTTGTCCATACACTTTGGCATGCTGACAATTTTTAAGGTATTGTTATTATTAGTATTAATGTTATTATTATTATTATAACAATAATGACAGATTCAATAGGTCCTACGCACCATAGCTGTGCAACAGGTTGTGAAAGCAGCTGCAAACATCATCAGAGCATCTCTCCCCCGCTACATCGTGCTCGACCCATCACACCCCTCACATGGACTGTTTACGGTCCTCCAGACGCCATCGCAGCATCGGCTTCATTCCAACAAGCCATTAGACTCCTAAACACACTGCCTGCCCTCCCACTCCCCACCCCATTACGGTTTATGCAATCTTTGCACTATAGAATATTGCCTGAACAAATTACTCTTTGTAACTGACTGATTGCATTTTTACACCTCATTATATTTTATTAGAAAGCTTGTATAATTCAAATGCTTTTTATACCTTTCCTCAGATTTTAAATATCTCATGTGGTGTTTTTTAAAACACTAACTCAACTTTAAAAAAGTTTTATTTAAAGGTTTTGACAGATCTAGATATCTGATCATACAGACATCTAAATACACATTTATATAAATTCATAAAGTCAAAGGATTTTTTTAAAGGTTGAACAACTCACCTTTTAAGTACAAATAAACATATCTGCTTGTTGGTGTGTTGGTATTACTGTGTTCTCGCTCTCCTTGACACCAGTACCGACCCTCATTAGACCCAGAAGCTGCTGTGATGATGAAGGTGTTTCCCTCAGACTGAAACACATTACTGCTCTGCTCTTTATACCACTTATATCTCCAACCACTGGAGGGCTTCACCTCACACTTCAGAGTGACCTTCTCTCCAGTGAACACAGGACTCTGTGGATCTACAGTCAGTGCAGGTGTAGGCAGGTCTGCTGAAGTGACAAAGTGGGGAAGAAAGAAACAAAGAAGCTTCTTCAGACCTAAACTACAGGGGTCTGTTACTCAGTCTTTACTCACACATTTACTCAAACATCAGGAGTTTTCATTTCACTTTCCTCTCATATGAAATGTAGCTGTAGTATTTTTATATATTTACCCTGGTAAGAAACTGTAACAGCTTGACTTGAAGAGCTGTCCTGGGGTCGAGTTCTCCTCCGTCCAGAACAAACATACTGACCACTCTCAGTAGGGAGAGAGATGGTTATGGTCTTACTGGTCTTACTGGAAATATGTGAGTTGTCTCTGTACCAGTAATATTCCCAGTCTGTGTACTGTGTTATGTCACACCTCAGAGTGACTCTATCTCCTTTGTAAAAAGGTCTCTGTGGTTTAACTACAGTCACTGTGGCTATAGGCAGATCTGTAAAGACACAGTAAACTCTGACATGAGTACAGATATTAGATCAAATAATTGCACCAACATACATAAAACACAGATCATCACCATAAATATGATTATATAAATATGATATGAAAACATAATTATGATGGGTGTAAATGTATATTTTACCAAGTTATTAGAGAAAGGCTGTATATTAGGCAAAATAACTCAAGAATTTCACTTTGACCCAAGAATCCTTTAGTCTGTGTCAACAAAAACAATTCCAGAAATCTCCAACATGATACTAAATTTCGCACAGTCTGTTTGCATCGGTGGCAACATTTCCATCTCCTCAGAGGCAATTGCCACACGCCTGCAGGTTTGTTTTTATTCTCCCCTTTATTTCCCCTGTTTTCGGTCCTCGTGCAGTTTTGATTTGTATTGTAAATAAATAATTATTTTCAGTATGTCCCGCCTCTGCACTTCCTTCCCCAGTCAGCTCGCGGACGTGACAGGAACCTGCTCAGAATTAGGCAAGTAGTCAGGTTGTTATGGCTGTGTAGTGTATGTTGTATTATAATTAGCATATAAAATTGTATTTATATTGTATTTGTTTACAATTTGTATTTATTCTGACAATACACTGTTGCTTCTTAATTGTCTTTACTGCTAGTACGAATGTCGTTATACCTTCTGCACTATACATGTACATCTGACAATAAAACTTTGATTTTTTAACCTAGTTTAACGTCATTCTACAAAATTGTGTGATCGTGTTCATCATCCTCTTCTATGATGCTGTAAATTAATAATTATCCTCATTATGGAGCAAACCACAGAGAGCAGATAGTAACAAAAATAAAATAAAAGTTAAGTCCTCATCAGATGCTGCTGTGATGTTGAAGGTGTTTCCCTCAGACTGAAACACCACATTACTGCTCTACAAAAGCTTGGTAACTTCAGATCTAATTGTAAACACATGTAGATTTAGGGATGATCCAGAGTCGCTGTAGACGACTAAGTTCTTCTAAATGTGAATCAATCAGTACAGGTGAGCTGGAACTAAAGCTACATTATACACACGTATATAGAATTATTTTCATCATGCAGCAGCATTAAAATGGGGGCGGACAGTTATTTTTACAAACAGTCGAGTAGCGAAGTCTGTAAAAGATAGTAGTGGATGAAGATTCATAAAAAACGATTAAACTACAGTAACAACTTACATTTACCTTGTTAGTCTCAACCACTGCTACACACTCAATGTAACACACACACACACACACACACACACACACACACACACTGTATCTTGCACATGTACAAAAAACAAAACTACAGTAAAAAACTTCAATTTAGATGCTTTTTATACTTTTCCTCAGATTTTAAATATCTCAGTTAACATTTTTTAAAACACTTACTGATCCTTTATAAAAAAATGTTTTAGTTAAACAGACATCATTTAAAGTTTTGTGAGATCTAGATATGTGATCATACCGGTTCAGATGTATCTAAATTCATAAAGTCAAAGCCAAAATGTTTTTGAAAAGTTGAACAACTCACCTATTACGTACAAATAAACATCTCTGCTTGTTGGTGTGTTGGTATTACTGTGTTCTCTCTCTCCTCGACACCAGTACCGACCCTCATCAGACCCAGAAGCTGCTCTGATAATGAAGGTGTTTCCCTCAGACTGAAACACATCACTGCTCTGCTCTTTATACCACTTATATCTCCAACCACTGGAGGGCTCCACCTCACACTTCAGAGTGACCTTCTCTCCAGTGAACACAGGACTCTGTGGATCTACAGTCAGTGCAGGTGTAGGCAGGTCTGCTGAAGTGACAAAGTGGGGAAGAAATAAACAAAGAAACTTCTTCAGACATAAAGTACAGGGGTCTGTTACTCAGTCTTTACTCACACATTTACTCAAACATCAGGAGTTTTCATTTCACTTTCCTCTTATATGAAATGTAGCTGTAGTATTTTTATATTTTTACCCTGGTAAGAAACTGTAACAGCTTGACTTGAAGAGCTGTACTGGGGTCGAGTTCTCCTCCGTCCAGAACAAACATACTGACCACTCTCAGTAGGGAGAGAGATGGTGATGGTCTTACTGGTCTTACTGGGAATATGTGAGTTGTCTCTGTACCAGTAATATTCCCAGTCTGTGTACTGTGTTATGTAACACCTCAGAGTGACCGTATCTCCAGGGTAGAAAGTTTCCTCTGGAGACTCTACGGTCACTGTGGCTTTAGGCAGATCTGTGCAGACACAGTAAACATGAGTGCAGATATTAGATGAACTAATGCAGCAACATCCATACAGCTGAGCTACACTAAAAATGAACAATGTTATTATAGCTTGAATATGATAATAAATGTAATTTTGTTGAATTATTAGTAAAAAAAACTGTGAGCCCTGTTTTAAAAGCGCCGGGCTTGAGCAGTAGTGTAATGTTATAGCGTTGTCAGGGTTTACTACATGAAACAAAAGTTTGTTGCAGGATAGTTAATGTTGTAAGGTATCTTCTGTTTCCACTAGATGGCAGTGTGACTATACCAGAAGTGAAAGTGAAAGTGAAGTCATTGTAATTGTGAAACACTGCAACACAGCACAAGGTGACACAGTGTAATGTGTCCTCTGCATTTAACCCATCACTTTAGTAGGCAGTGGGCAGCCATGACAGGTGCCCGGGGAGCAGTGTGTGGGGACGGTACTTTGCTCAATGGTACTTTGCTCACCTTCGGCAACCTTCTGATTTCGGGGCCACTTGCTTAACCGCTAGCCCACCACTGCTCCAGAAACTTCATACATTCAATTTGTCAGGACCAGACTGTGATCAGTCGTATCCAGTTTGATTCAGATTGGAGGTTGTATGTGTGAATGACAGCAACTTCCTGTTACATGGCGAATCATTGAAATTCGCCACAATGTCATGGGTGAGCTGTACAATGAAAGCTCAAAAACAACCTCTTCTATGTCTTAAGACTCTCCAGATCAGATCTGAGGTACAAATAATCACTTTGTAAAGCCAACAATTTTTTTATTTAATTTTGTTATAGTTACTGTTATTAATCAAAGAAGCTTCTTCAGACCTAAATTACAGGGGTCTGTTCCTCAGTCTTTACTCACACATTTACTCAAACATCAGGAGTTTTCATTTCTTTTTTCTCTCATATGAAATGTAGCTGTAGTATTTTATATATTTACCCTGGTAAGAAAATGTAACAGCTTGACTTGAATAGCTGTACTGGGGTCGAGTTCCCCTCCGTCCAGAACAAACATACTGACCACTCTCAGTAGGGAGAGAGATGGTGATGGTCTTACTGGTCTTACTGGGAATATGTGAGTTGTCTCTGTACCAGTAATATTCCCAGTCTGTGTACTGTGTTATGTCACACCTCAGAGTGACCGTATCTCCAGGGTAGAAAGGTTCCTCTGGAGACTCTACGGTCACTGTGGCTTTAGGCAGATCTGTGCAGACACAGTAAACATGAGTGCAGATATTAGATGAACTAATGCAGCAACATCCATACCTCTGAGCTACACTCAAAATTAACAATATTATTATAGCATGAATATGATAATAAATGTAATTGTCACGTCAAACACACGTCCAGCCAACCAGAGAGCGCCAGACCAGCCGGGGAGACAGCGAAGCGGAAGTGAGCGCGGGCAGCGCCGAGTATAAAAGCCAGGTGTCCCCGGGGAGATGCTGCCCGCTCTTTGTTGAATTTATTCCCCAGAGACGCCAGCCTGCTTTACCTACACCTGACAAACTAAACCTCATGACCACGAGCTTTGTCTGTTCTCCACTTTGACATTTGTCTTCTCGTATTGATACGACGATCGTCCAATTGATTGAACCTCGTGACCACGACTTATGCCGTCTCTGACCTTGAGTTGCCTGCCCCCTCTGCTAAGACACTACTTCATGCTACCCCACCTTCCTGCCGCCCAAGACGTCCTCCCGTCCAACTCACATTCCCAAATCGTCCTCAAATCCGCTGTCTTCCTTTTCTCTTCTGCCCCGGTACTTCCCACAGATCCAGAACTCCCTCCCCGCCACTCTGCGGCGCGTCCACTGTATCACTCCCATTCTCACTCATCTCCAGCCTCCCCCTCACAGACCAATCACCTCCGGCCCTCCTCCCCAGCTTGTCCAGTGTCCTATCCCTGTACAACAATGTGTCCCCTTGCTCCAAGCATGTCTGCAAATGTGTCACCGAATTCGCACTGTGACAGTAAGAGCGGATTCATCACGCAGTGCCATCTTCTTCTTCGCCTCCAAGCCGCCCACCTCGCTGATGAAGAAACTTCCCGGCTGGCCGGGCGCATGCCGCAGGGTGGTAGTAGCCTAGTGGGTAACACACTCGCCTATGAACCAGAAGACCCAGGTTCAAATCCCGCTTACTACCATTGTGTCCCTGACCAAGACACTTAACACTAAGCTGCTCCAGGGGGGGACTGTCCCTGTAACTACTGATTGTAAGACTCTCTGGATAAGGCCGTCTGATAAATGCTGTAAATGTAAATGTGGAGCAGCGCGACCCGATCTGTCTGTCCCTGCCTTCCTGGACCGCCTCCAAACCATGTTCGAGGGCGAGACCCTGGTGACGTCACTGCAACTCACGTCGCTACGCCAGGAGAACCGGAGCGTGAGTGATTAAGTGATTGAATTCTGTACCCTGGTGAGCGACAGTGGGTGGACTGGCGCTGCCCTCCCCGGCACTTTTTACCAAGGCCTCCAGGAGTCAGTGAAAGACGAGATGGTGAACCGCGATTGGGGCAACACACTGGACAGTATAATTGCGCTGACCATGTCCATAGACTGACGTCTCGCAGAGACGCTCCTAGGGCCCATTGTGTTAGGTTACGCATGGCTGACCATCCATGAGCCCCACATCAACTGGACCACGAGCACTGTCAAACAGTGGGAATGCCAATGCGTCCTCCACCAACCTCGACAGGCCACACCCATGAGCCGCTCTCGCCCCAAGCACGTGGCCATGATGAAACTTGGCCACGCCCCTCAACCCATGCCATGTTCCCTGCCCAAGCCCACGTCCAAGACTGCAGTAGCCATGCCCCCAAACCCAACCACGTCCCATGTTCAAGCTAAGACCAAGGTAGACCACGCCCACATGCAGACACATGCCCTCGTCCAAGCCAGCCCCACGTCAACCATGCGTAACCATGACCAAGCCACGCCCATCGGCCAAAGTCACACCCCTGGAACACGACTTGACCCATGTGCACTCATTTGCCACACCTCGTTCCCCAAACAGTGACACCCCCTCCTTACCGGGGTCCCAGACTAACACAATAACATCCACACAGGATTTCAAGGAATCATAAGATTCTTGTCAAACTCTCGACACAAAATCCAGTATTTTCCAGTTAAGAGAAAACTGATTTATGTAAGAAGATGGACAAATTTAAATGTATAAACATTCTAAATATTGACAGCAAGAGAAAGAATAATCAAACCAGATCATCTCCCACCTTGTGAAAGTCCAGAGTAGACGAGTGAACTCAGCACTGAAACCAGGAGAAAGAGAGACTCAGTATCAGATACAGCAGCTGAACAACACAAGCAGCAGCAGCAACTCTACACAGCAGATATGAAGATGGACATACACTACAAGTCAAAAGTTTTGGAACATCTATTCATTTATTTATTATTTATGCATTTTAAACATTATAGAACAAAACTGAAGACACACAACTATGAAATAACACACATAGGTTTATGCAATAAACAATAAAAAAAATAGCAAAAGAAGTTGAACATTTGACGCTCCAAAGTAGAGACGGCAGCATTTCACAAATCCTTTCACACACGTAGACGAAGCATCATAGACTTCTACTCTCCCATCTCAGCTTTACTTTGGTCACAATGTTTTCATTTTATTTGACACTGTACTTTATTTTCATGATATAAATTATTCGGAACACCAGTAGACTAAAGAAACTCTTCTTACATTCAGTCTCTGGGCTCTGATTGCTTTAAAATACAAAGATGTAATACAGAACTCACACATCAACTGTTCTAGTTTATGTTTGTCTGCTATCTGCAGCTAAAACTAAAGTTTCAAATTATGAAAACATGGATTTGTAATTTTTAAATCAAGGACAAGTTTGTACATCACCAGCAGCCATAAAAGCTCATTAACTCAATAAATCATTTAGTTCTTGTACTAATCTCTCTCTCTGTCTCTCTCTCTCACACACACACACACACACACACACAGGTAGAACTCACAGAACAGCAGGAATCGTCCAGTGAGCTCCATGCTGTCCTCTTACTGACTGAATCTTCCTCTCGTCTCTGTATAATGAATCGGAAACTAAGTGTGAAAATAAGTGTGAGAGCGAAACGAGCGCATGAGACCACGGCAGGAAGGAGCTCGGTCACTTCTGCTTGTTCAGAAAAGACCACAAATTAATTACAGTTATCTGTTGTTAAAAGTCCTTGTAACATTTGTAGACTGTAGCTGAACTTAAAAGAGACTTTATACACAAGATAAAAATAGAGAGTTAATATGTAATATCTTTAACATAAAACTGAAGTATCTTTCTTTTTATGTTTTTTTGGATTTTCACTTTATCTCCTTTTTTATCGAATTATAGAAAATAGAATAGAAGCTACAGAACATGATTGTTAAATGACATGCTGAATATATTCGAAGAATGCATGTTTAAAGCCACCAGAAGTGTGGTTATTAGTAGCACTTCCTCAATATGTCTGACCGTTACTGGCTGTATGTGCGGTGTTTGTGCTGTGCTGAGAGAAGAAGGTGAAAATAGGCATTACCTTCTTAGTGAATCAAATATTGTTTCATTGCAAATTTCTAAATTACAAGTGAATATAAAATACTCAGATGTGCTACTGACGTGCCAAGCAGTTTGAGACACAAGCGCACAACATAATTATATTTAATATTAATGCAAATCAAACAGCACGTGGGACCAAAACAGAAACAGACCACGACGAGACACATCAGACGAGTGATAAAAGACTGAAGGAAGGCAAGGCATATATAAAGGGAACACCGATTATACAGGAATGGAAAACAGGTAAGTGCATCAGGTAGTGACTGGTAAATAACCCAGAATGCACTTCACACAAGTTGGGACACACCTATTTTTTACATTATAAAGCAAAAACTGAAGACAGGGGACTATGAAATAACACACATGAGGTTATGTAATAAATCTTTTTTTCTATGATGGCAGCATTTCACACTCCTCCCTTCTCTCCACCACCTTAAGTTAGACAACAGGGACGGTTTCAAACAATCCTGAAGGTTTATGCTGAACACTTATCATTCACTCATGTTACTGAGCATCTGATGAAGTGGCTTTTGATGATACTAGTGAACAATGAAGGTAAAATAAAGCGAATCTGAAAAAACTTATTTATCAAACATACTTTACTTTCTCCTGATTCAAAATGGTTCCATCTTGGTCTCCATAACTACCACAGAGTAGGTGCGTCCACACTTGTGACTGAGATTGTATATTTGACTGGACTGGACTGGGTTTTATGGACTGGTGTCTTTTATACAGGTAACGACTTTAGAAGATAAGATATGATCATCTTTATTAGTCCCACAAGTGGAAAATTTACGCTGTCACGGCAGGAAGCTGACATTACATGATAAGAGCAGCAAAAAACAATAGCACAGACACTACGTCGACTGTATAAAATAAAAGTTAACGGTGCAAACAAGCAACAATAAATAGTCCTAGAATAGAAAAACTATAAAACAGTGAAAAAAAGTAATAAAAGATATATATTTGTGAGATTTTATGACATATGTACAGAGTGGGTAGATATACACATATTGAACTTGAGAGAAGTGGAGATGGTGTACTGGATGTGTGTGTGTTTGTGGTCAGTTGTTGTCGAGCCTGACAGCACTTGGCAGGAAAGACCTTCTGAATCTCTCCGTCCCACATCGTGGGTGCTGCAGCCTGCCACTGAAGGAGCTGCTCAGGTCTCCTGCATGGGGTGGGATCTGTGGTCCAGCAGGGATGATAGCTTAGACACCAGGGTTTGAAGCTGAGCCAGGACCAGCCACTCCAGGGTCTTCATCAGGTGAGATGTCAGAGCCACCAGCCTGTAACTGTTGAGGTCCTTGGGTCATGGAGTCTGTGGCAATGGAACCACACAAGAGGTTTTCCAGAGCTCTGGAACTCTACCCAGCCTCAGGCTCAGGTTGAAGATGTGCTCCATCACTGCACACAGTTGATATGCACAGGACCTGATGACCCTTGAGCTGATGCCACCTGGACCTGCTGCCTTCCTGACTTTTATACTCTTTAGTCCCTCTTGACCTGGATGGTTGAGAAAGACAGGCTGGAGCCGTGTGCTGGATGTGTCATAGAAGTTGTGTTTCTAGAAAGCAGTGAACAGCCATGACAGGCGCCCGGGGAGCAGTGTGTGGGGACAGTGCTTTGCTCAGTGGCACCTCAGTGGCATCTTCGCGGATCAGGATTCGAGCCGGCAACCTTCTGATTACGGGGCCGCTTTCCTAACCGCTAGGTCACCACTGCCCTGACAAGGCTGTCGATGTCCTCCCCGTGTTCGTCACAAAGCACCTCCCACACAGTAGACTCAAAACTCAAAACAGTACAGACCATCTCTGTACTGTACGGGTGACTGGTGGCTCCCTGTGTACTAAGGGCTTCTACACAGGGACAAGGAGCACCAGGTTGTGATCCGATCTTCCCAGGGGAAGGAGGGGTGATGAACAATAGGCATCTTTTGTGTTTGCATACAGTACGTCCAGGCTTCCAATATCGGTACATTAAGTGAATACAACTGGGAGACAGAAATGCTAATTTCTTGCTAATTGATTTCATGTATCATTCATGATAATTAATTTAGAAATGGTGAAGACCGGGTAAGAAGGACTGGGGTGCGTCGCAGTTACGTGAGCTGCATCGATTTGGTGCAGCTCGCAACTGACCCCTGGGAATGGAACAGGAACATCCGCTTTTTTGTTTGTGTGTGTTTGTGTGTCATACTATGTTCTCTCCTGCTGGGTAGTAAATTGCAGTTCTCTGCAACAGCAAACTAATTATCCACCTTTTCTTAATTTCTTTTCTCTTCTGTCCTGAACACCAGTAAATGTTCTTGATGTGACATTGATTGATGTGTCCTCTAAGAACAGAGTAGTAATTTAGTACATTTGAAGTAGATTTAATGCATCCACCAGTTCATTAATAAATTAAACTATTTCATTAACTACCAAATAAATTCACATCAAGATCTAGATGTCAGTTCTGCAGTTTATTTGTAAAACAGAACAGAAACAGCACAGCTGGAGCCTCATGAATGAGCACCATAAACAGCAAAAATGTGAGTAGAACCAAGAATATGTGAGATGGAAATTAAACAATTAAACAAATGACAACACACATCCACAGTGAAGTTCTGGCCGGTCAGGGTTGGGCATCATCTTCCAGTTGTGCTGATATTCACATATTCATGAGCTTGTCTTGAAGGATACTGTAATTCCACTGGAAAATAAAAAAGGACAACTTCACAGAATGTACTACTTGTACATATCTGTCACAAGGTGAGTTTGTGACGCATTTGCAGACATGCTAGGGGCTGGGGAGGAGGATCGGTGGCGGCGGGAAGGGAAGTCGAGGTCCGTGGGGATTACCGGGGCAGAAGGGAATTGGAAGACAGCGTGTTTCTGGATTGTCCGGGAACGTGGGCTGGACGGGAGGATGTCTTGGGAGGCAGGAAGGCAGGGGAACATGGATTTCGTCGTGGTCCAAAGGATTAAGCAGGCGAAGGTCGTTATTCATGGGTCAATATATCTAGATCGTGATTAAGCGAGCGAGCGTCTCGAATGAGTAATCTCATACAAAGAGCGTGCAGCGTCTCCTCAGGGTCACCCGACTTTTATACTCGCCGCTGCACGCTTCCGTTTCCTCTACCGGGTCGTGGTCTTTCTGGCTGGTCTGGTTCTCTGGCGGGCTGGGTGCGTGTTGGCCATGACAATATCTGTATTCACTCATATAAATTTTAAAACAATTACCACAAAGTTAATTAAATTGTGTTGGATGTTCACATACCCTCCATGGCTTGATGATTTGACACAGATATTTCCTATGAATGAGAAAACAAACAAATATATATATAGAGTTTGGTAATGTGACAATATATATAGCCTGTAGCTACACTGCATCCAGCATGTATTCACAGTGATTCACTTTTTCCACATTTCCACATCCAGCCTTATTCCAAATTGGATGAAATATTTTTTTCTTCAGAATTCTACACACAACACCTCATAATGACAATGTGAAAAAAGTTTAATTGAGGTTTTAGCCAATTTCTTACATTTAATATTTCTTTACTATTTCCGAAAATGTGTTTTTCAAAAGGTAGCCATTCAAATATCTCCAAAGTTTACAGCCAATCACATCAACTGATATTTGAGAGTTTGATTTAATGTTGACAACATTGAGCTACTTTCGTGCAGTGTTATGGTCTCTTGAAAGGAATTAAAAAAAAGGTTTCATAAAAGGAAATTTTAAAAAGTCATAAATATAACCCAAATCCTCCAGTCTTTACTCGAACATTTACTCAAACATCAGAAGTTTTCATTTCACTTTCCTCTCAAATGAAATGTAGTTGTAGTATTTTTATATATTTACCCTGGTAAGAAACTGTAACAGCTTGACTTGAAGAGCTGTTCTGGGGTCGAGTTCTCCTCCGTCCAGAACAAACATACTGACCACTCTCAGTAGGGAGAGAGATGGTGATGGTCTTACTGGTCTTACTGGGAATATGTGTGTTGTCTCTGTACCAGTAATATTCCCAGTCTGTGTACTGTGTTATGTTACACCTCAGAGTGACTCTATCTCCTTTGTAAAAAGGTCTCTGTGGTGTAACTATGGTCACTTTGGCTTTAGGCAGATCTGTGGAGACACAGTAAACTCTGACATGGGTACAGATATCACTGCAAATAAAAAAATGCAGACACATCCCAGATAATGACCCACATTACTTTAGCTTAAATATGATGAGTGTACATTTTTATTTTATCAAGTTATTAGAGAAAGGCTGTAAATTAGGCAAAGTTACTCTTTACACTTACACTTTGACCCAAGAAACCTTTAGTCCGTGTAAACTAATCAAATCCCACATATATGCAATAGGATACTTGATTTCATCAGTCCGTCCACATCGGTGACAACATTTCCAGCACCATCAGGAGATCCTCACACAGGAGCTCTTCAGGGCTGCGTTCCCAGCCCACTGTAACAGAGCTGAGGTCTGTTACCAATGAAAAGCACTTGAAAAGGACATTTTAATGATTTTTCTTTGCTTACGGCCATACCACTCGATCTAGTTTGATCTCGGATGCTAAGCAGGTATGAGCCTGGTTAGTACTTGGATGGGAGACTTCCTGGGAATACCAGGCGCTGTATGATTTAACTATAAGTGGCAGCGGTTGGCCTAGCGGGTAAAAAATAAGAGTCAGATTCGGAGCTATACATCTTTCACTTGATGTATAGCTCTTGCCACGTCCCAGAAGCAGTGTTCCTATAAAATAATAAATGTGCTGTTAGTCTTGTGATCGGACTCGCCGGCTAAGTTGTATTAATGTGAAGTATCTGTGGGAAGTCTGCTTCTGACGACATATATTTTTGTGTCATCTTCCATGCCACCATCACTGCTCAACTGTCCTGCATGAGGGGTATTTCTCCTTCCGCGTTACACCCACTGCTGTTCACACTCCTTGTTCAGGCTGTGACACTCATGAATGACAGCAACTTCCTGTTACATGGCGAATCATTGAAATTCGCCACGATGTCATGGGTGAGATGTACAATGAAAGGAGGAAGAGAACCACGGAGAAGAATGTGGCCAGCCGGAGCGAACATGGGCGCCAGCGAGGTGCGCTGGAGAGACGCCCTTGGGGTCGGGGAAATTCGCGGCGAGACGCGCCGGGATTGGGTTGCGACAACAATTGGGTTGGCTCCGGCCATCGCGCCCGTTCACGATCATCGCGAGGTCCATGGGGACCCATGTCACTTCCAGTGGTGTGAGGACCACGAGAGAGCGGAACAGCGAGGAGGAAGACTGTACCGTGGAGGTAAGCTGGTGGAAGAGGGCGTCAGGACATCGCAAGCCAGCGACTGCATCGCTGGGAATCCGCCTCTCCAGCTCCGGTCGCCGACCCGCCTTCCCTCTGCCCAGACGTTCCCCAGCTGAACGGCAGTGCAATACCAGCGCCCCCGCCTGCTGGAGAGGACGTCCACCACCCCCCACGCCACACACCCACCACCATCTCCAGCTACGTGGCCAGCCCCGTGTGGGACGTCCCTCTTGTCCCAGGACCATTCAGTGGTGCAGCAGGTACATGCCAGTCATTTATAACATCCTGTGGCATGTACTTTGCTGCTCTTCACTCCCTTTCAGATGCAGAGAAGATCACCACCATCCTCACGTGTCTGACTGGGTCAGCATGGGGCTGGGGCGCAGCCATTTGGCAGCAAGGAGAGACAGACAGAATGAGTTTTCGGGACTTCCTGGAGAGACTGAGGGCGGAGTTTGATCGGCCAGAGCCTGAGCCAGAGACCAAACTATGCCCCACCACCACATCCACATGGTTATGTGTCCGTATGTCGCCCCCACTTCCCCTCTTTATGTCCACCAGCAGCGTAGCCGAACCCCAGGGAGGAGGTTCCTGACCCGACTGCACGGTTCCCCCCTAGTGGACGAGTCCAGCCAGGGGGGGTTGAAAAAAAAAGATTTTTTTGGGGGGTGTGCAGTTCGGGTTGGGGGCTCCTCCTGAGGGGAGGGTGGGTGGGGAAGCGATGGAGCTGGGTCCTCCGGTAGCCGATGAGGAGGGTGGGCCAGGCATGGGCCTGCGTCCGCCTCCAGAGGGGGACTTCAACAGACCACAGTATTGCAAATGTTGCAAGTATACAATGAACCAATATGCAAATATTGCAAACGTAACCAAATATTTCACTTTTACGTCTTTAATATAAAATATGTGTAACAGGTAGGGTGAAGGTGTGCAAATGAGTGAAAGACAATGTATAAAAAAAAATTAAAAGTAAAAAGGGCTGAGGTTGTGCAAAGAGAAAAAAGCGCAAAGATTGTGCAAAGTGATTTGATTTGTGCAAGGAGTCCAGAGTGATTGAAGGTGAAAGTGCTGGAGTTCTATGTACTATGGTTGTTGAGAGCTCGGACAGCCTGCGGGAAGAAGCTCCTCCTCATTCTCTCTGTGTTGGACTTCAGGGAGCGAAAGCGCTTCCCTGATCGCAGCAGAGAGAAGAGTCCATTGTTGGGGTGGCTGAGGTCCTTCACTATCTTCCTGGCCCTGGTGCAGCACCGTTTTCTGTAGATAGATTGAAGGTCAGGGAGCTTGGTACAGATGATTCGTTTGGCTGATCGAACCACCCTCTGTAGGGCTCGCCTGTGCTGCATGGTGCTGTTCTCGAACCAGGTTGAGATGTTTCCTGTCAGGATGCTCTCTATGGTGCAGGAGTAGAAGTTCCTAAGCACCTAGGAAGGCAGTCTAAAGTCTCTCAGGCGTCCGAGGTGGTAGAAACGCTGCCGGGCCTTTTTCACCGTGGTGTTGATGTGATAGGACCATGACAGGTCCTGCGTGATGTTAACACCGAGGTAACGGAAGCTGTCCACTCTCTCCACTGGGCTCCTGTTGATGACAGGGGTCTGGTAGGTCCTGTCCTGCTTTGTACTGAAGTCCACTATTAACTCCTTTGTCTTGCTGATGTTCAGGTGGAGATTGTTCCTCTGGCACCAATTCTCCAGATTTCAAACCTCCTCCAAGTAGGCCGTCTCGTCGTTGTCAGAGATCAGGCCCACCACGACAGTGTCGTCAGCAAACTTGATGATGGTGGTGGAGTTAGTAGTGGCTGTACAGTCGTATGTGTACAGAGAGTACAGCAGGGGGCTCAGAACACAGCCCTGGGGGGCTCCAGTGCTGAGGGTGATTGTGGCTGGGACATGTCCACCCATCCTTACTTCCTATGGTCTCCTGATTAGGAAGTTGGAGATCCACTGACAGAGAGATGAGCTGAGTCCCAGGTGCTCCAGCTTGGTGGTGAGTGTGGAAGGGATTATTGTGTTAAATGCTGATCTGTAGTCAATGAAAAGCATTTTAACATAATTTCCCTTCCGAGTGTCCAGGTGGGTGAGTCCAGGTGGCTGTGTCCTCCCCTTGGATGACCCGGTCCTTCAGGCTGGCTCCCCGGCATAGTCCAGCAGGGTGGGAAGTTGGCTGCTCTGCCAGCGGGGATGTGTAGCGAGAAGGCACCAGCCTGGGGTGCCGTATGTGGTCGCCGGAGGCTCCGGGACCACCTCCCTGCGCGGTGCAGGGAATGACTCAACACGTGTCAGAGGGGACATGCGGAGACAGGGCCCGAATGTACCCGGAAGGTTCAGCCATGATTTTTGTGTGCCGGGGAGCCAGCCCGAGGGACCGGGGCAGCCATGCTGGACCACACTGGGGAGCCAGCCTGAGGGACCGGGTCCTCCAAGGGGAGGACACAGCGGGGCAGGAGCCCTGTGGTTGCCGCCGTCAGCCCCGCCACCTCCACTGAGGACGTAGCCCTTGGAGGGGGGCTCCGTCAGGATTGGCTCCAGGTGAGGTTGCCAGCTGGAGTCAATTCTGACAGCCAATAAAAGTCGGTAACTCCGCCCGTTCTGGAGCGGCAACATTTTAGTGAACTCTTTGGAGAACTTGTGTGATTTTGTAGCTGGCAACCCTTTTGAGTTTTGGCAACCGCCACACGCCTGCGGGCTCGTTTATGTTCTCCCCTTTATTCACATTGTCAGCCATCGCGCTGCTCATGTTTATTTGTTTTTATTTATTGTTTTGAAATAAAATCCCTTTCCCAGTATTTCCCGCCAGATCGCTGCCATGACAATTTAAAGTTTTGACAGATTTACTTATCTGATCATACAGATATCTAAATACAGATTTGTCTAAATTCATAAAGTCAAAGCGAAAACAACTCACATTTTAAATACAAATAAACATCTCTGCTTGTTGGTGTGTTGGAATTACTGTGTTCTCTCTCTCCTCGACACCAGTACCGACCCTCATCAGACCCAGAAACTGCTGTGATGATGAAGGTGTTTCCCTCCGACTGAAAGACCACATTACTGCTCTGCTCTTTATACCACTTATATCTCCAACCACTGGAGGGCTCCACCTCACACTTCAGAGTGACCTTCTCTCCAGTGAACACAGGACTCTGTGGATCTACAGTCAGTGCAGGTGTAGGCAGGTCTGCTGAAGTGACAAAGTGGGGAAGAAAGAAACAAAGAAGCTTCTTCAGTCCTAAACTACAGGGGTCTGTTACTCAGTCTTTACTCACACATTTACTCAAACATCAGGAGTTTTCATTTCACTTTCCTCTCATATGAAATGTAGCTGTAGTATTTTTATATATTTACCCTGGTAAGAAACTGTAACAGCTTGACTTGAAGAGCTGTTCAGGGGTCGAGTTCTCCTCCGTCCAGAACAAACATACTGACCACTCTCAGTAGGGAGAGAGATGGTGATGGTCTTACTGGTCTTACTGGAAATATGTGAGTTGTCTCTGTACCAGTAATATTCCCAGTCTGTGTACTGTGTTATGTTACATCTCAGAGTGACTGTATCTCCTTTGTAAAAAGGTCTCTGTGGTTTAACTACAGTCACTGTGGCTATAGGCAGATCTGTAAAGACACAGTAAACTCTGACATGAGTACAGATATTAGATCAAATAATTGCACCAACATACATAAAACACAGATCATCACCATAAATATGATTATATAAATATGATATGAAAACATAATTATGATGGGTGTAAATGTATATTTTACCAAGTTATTAGAGAAAGGCTGTATATTAGGCAAAATAACTCAAGAATTTCACTTTGACCCAAGAATCCTTTAGTCTGTGTCAACAAAAACAATTCCAGAAATCTCCAACATGATACTAAATTTCGCACAGTCTGTTCGCATCGGTGGCAACATTTCCAGCTCCTCAGAGGCAATTGCCACACGCCTGCAGGTCTGTTTTTATTCTCCCCTTTATTTCCCCTGTTTTCGGTCCTCGTGCAGTTTTGATTTGTATTGTAAATAAATAATTATTCTCAGTATGTCCCGCCTCTGCACTTCCTTCCCCAGTCAGCTCGCGGACGTGACAGGAACCTGCTCATAATTAGGCAAGTAGTCATGTTGTTATGTTTGTGTAGTGTATGTTGTATTAAAATTAGCATATAAAATTGTGTTTATATTGTATTTGTTTACAATTTGTATTTATTGTGACAATACACTGTTGCTTCTTAATTGTCTCTACTGTTAGTAAGAATGTCATTATACCTTCTGCACTATACATGTACATCTAACATGTCACGACTACGGACTTACGGGGGAAGGAAGCGCAGAGGTCTGACATACTGGGAAGGGGTTTTTATTAACAAACAAAGAAATACAAATAAAGACTGGCGCGGTGGCCGAAAACGATTTAAACTTAAATAAAGAACATAAACAAACCCGTAGGCGTGTGGCGATTGCCAGAACTCAAAACACATAACACTAAACAAGGTCAAGTTCGTGCATAGAGTTCACGAAAATGCCAGCGACCCCGAACGGGCGGAAACTTCCGGCATTTATGGGGCGTCAGGATTAAAGTCAGGTGTGGAGGCCAGCTGCAGGCAATCCTGACAGAGCCCCCCCTCCAAGGGCTACGTCCTCGGAGCCCCAACAGTACCATCAGTGGAGGCGGCGGGGTGGACGGCGGCAACCACAGGGCTCCTGCCCTGCTGTATCCTCCCCTTGGAGGACCCGGTCCCTCGGGCTGGCTCCCCGGCGTGGTCAGGCGTGGCGGCCCCGGTCCCTCGGGCTGGCTCCCCGGCGTGGTCAGGCGTGGCGGCCCCGGTCCCTCGGGCTGGCTCCCCGGCGTGGTCAGGCGTGGCGGCCCCGGACCCTCTGCCTGGCTCCCCGGCGTGGTCCCGCTTGGCGGCCCCGGACCCTCGGCCTGGCTCCCCGGCGTGGTCCCGCTTGGCGGCCCCGGACCCTCGGCCTGGCTCCCCGGCGTGGTCCCGCTTGGCGGCCCCGGACCCTCGGCCTGGCTTCCCGGCGTGGTCCCGCTTGGCGGCCCCGGACCCTCGGCCTGGCTCTCCGGCGTGGTCCCGCTTGGCGGCCCCGGACCCTCGGCCTGGCTCCCCGGCGTGGTCCCGCTTGGCGGCCCCGGACCCTCGGCCTGGCTCCCCGGCGTGGTCCCGCATGGCGGCCCCGGACCCTCGGCCTGGCTCCCCGGCGTGGTCCCGCATGACGGCCCCGGACTCCCGTACCTGCACACAATAATCAGGGCCGATCCATCTGGGTACGTGTGGGCCCTGTCTCCACATGTCCCCTCTGACACATCTTGTGTCACCCCCTGCACCGCGCAGGGAGATTGTCCCAGAGCCTCCGGCGACTGTTCCAGGCACCCCAGGCTGGTGCCTTCTGGGACTATGCAGCCCCTCTCGCTGCCCGGCCCTGGTGCCAAGGGGGGGGCATTGCCAGACCATCCGGCTAGCCCCTTCTGCGTCCGTTGGGACAAGCAGGCCCTCTTCCTGCCTGTCCCAGCTGGGTCCTCATGCCTACCCGGGGGCTCTATGGCGCTCCACCCCTCTGGAGGCAGACGCAGGCCCATGCCTGCCCCGCCCTCCTCACTGGCTACCGGAGGACCCAGCTCCATCGCTTCCCCACCTCCCCTCCCCTCAGGAGGAGTCCCCAACCCGAACTGCACCCCCCCAAAAAATTCTTTGGGGGAGCACCCCCCCCGGCTGGACTTAGGGGTACCTTGGGGCTTGTCCACCTCGCCTTGGACCAGCACATTCGGGTCAGGAACCTCCTCCCTGGGGTTTGGCTCCGCGGCTGGGTCGCCATCTGGTGGACACAAAGAGGGGAAGTGGGGGCGACATACGGACACATATGCCACACAGACACACACAGACAGAGACAGACAGAAGAGAGGGTCGTCTGGCTCCCTCTCTGGGCTCTCCGGGACCTCCTCAGGGGGCACAGCCAGGATCTCGGGAGGAGCGACCTTCTCGTCGCCCACCAGTGCTGGGTCTTCTTGCCCCGGATCCTGACTGGCACTGGATGTGGTGGAGGGGCAGAGTTCGATCCCTGGCTCAGGCCGATCAAACTCCGCCCTCAGTCTCTGTTGGAAGTCCCGAAAACTCCTGTCTGTCTCTCCCTGCTGCCAGAGGGTTGTGCTCCAGCCCCATGCTGATCCAGTCAGACACGTGAGGATGGTAGTGATCTCGTCTGTGTCTGCTGCCCCACTGAAGGGTCCCGGGACAATTGGGCGGTCCCACACGGGGCTGGGCACGTCGCTGGAGATGGTGGTAGGTGTGTGGTGTGGAGGGGGGTGGACGTCTTCTCCAGCAGGTGTGGACGCTGGTGCTGCGCTGCCATTTTGCTGGGGAACGTCCGGGCAGAGGGAAGGCGGGTCGGCGACTGGAGCAGGAATGGAGGATTCCCTGCGAGGCAGTCCCGGCAGCGCAGTTGCTGGCTGGCGACCTCCCGTCGCCCTCTTCCACCAGCTTTCCTCACACTGCTGGGAGGGACGTGGGTCTCCACGGACCTCGTGACGCTCCTGGATGGGCGCGATGGGCGGAGCCATCCCGGCACCGACTGCCCAAATGGCGTCATCCTGGTCGTCGTCCGTGTCAACCTCGTACCCCCGGAAGTCACATGGGTCATCACGGACGCCGCGATGATCTCGGACGCGCACGCTGGGCGGAGCCATCCCGGCACCGACCGCCCACCGAAAATCCACGTCATCATCGCTTTCGTCATCCGTGTCCTCCCACCGGTGACTCCAAGGGTCGTCCACCCTGCGGACATCCTGGACCCATGGCGCGATAAGCTCCCATGGGCAGTACTCTGGCCATTCGGGCTGGAGGCTGCCCACCTCCTCGCTGGAGGAACGCCGCCGTTGTTGTTGCCGCTTCTCACCCCCCTGGAAGTGACGTGGGTCCCCACGGACCTTGCGACGATCGCAGACTGGCGCGATGGGCGGAGCCCAACTCTCGTCTCCCGTGCTCTCGTCGTCGTCCGTGTCGTCCACGGGGAGCCTTGCCAGCAGAGCGCAGAGTTCTTGGCTCGACATGGCGAAGATCGTGGGGGTCGCATCTTCTGCGCTCGCTGCCCACGTCACTTCCTCGCTGCTGCCGACGCCAACGTCCTCGCTCCGCCCACTCACCCGCCGACGTTGTCGCTTCCGGGTTTCGCGGAGTTTCCCGGGGGTGACGTCATCACGCGGCGCCGCGTACCACGGCTTCTCGGGGAGAAAACGCTCCACCAGAACGGGCGGCGCGTCTCTCCCCTGGCGTCCGCCGCGCCGGGCTGCGTCTTTCGCGGCGTTTCTTCTCCTCTGCTTTCCACCTCTGCGCTTTTGGGTGGGTCGCTGGCATTCTGTCACGACTACGGACTTACGGGGGAAGGAAGCGCAGAGGTCTGACATGTTGGGAAGGGGTTTTTATTAACAAACAAAGAAATACAAATAAAGACTGGCGCGGTGGCCGAAAACGATTTAAACTTAAATAAAGAACATAAACAAACCCGTAGGCGTGTGGCGATTGCCAGAACTCAAAACACATAACACTAAACAAGGTCAAGTTCGTGCATAGAGTTCACGAAAATGCCAGCGACCCCGAACGGGCGGAAACTTCCGGCATTTATGGGGCGTCAGGATTAAAGTCAGGTGTGGAGGCCAGCTGCAGGCAATCCTGACATAACAATAAAACTTTGAATTTTGAACCAAGTTTAACGTCATTCTACAAAATTGTCTCACTGTGTTCATCATCCTCTTCTATGATGCTGTAAATGAATAAATATCCTCATTCTGGAGCAAACAACAGAGAGCAGATAGTAACAAAAATAAAATAAAAGTGAAGTCCTCATCAGAAGCTGCTGTGATGTTGAAGGTGTTTCCCTCAGACTGAAACACCACATTACTGCTCTGGTCCTGGGTTCACAAAAGCTTAGTAACTTCAGATCTACTTGTAAACACGTGTAGATTTAGGTCTGATCCAGAGTCGCTGTAGACGACTAAGTTCTTCTAAATGTGAATGAATCAGTACAGGTGAGCTGGAACTAAAGCGACATTATACACACGTATATAGAATTATTTTCATCATGTAGCAGCATTAAAATGGGGCGGACAGTTATTTTTGCAAACAGTCGAGTAGCGAAGTCTGTAAAAGACAGTAGTGGTTGAGGATTCATAAAAAAACTATTTAACTACAGTAACGACTTAAATTTACCTTGTTAGTCTCAACCACTGCTACACACACACTGTAACACGCACACACACACACACACACAGACACACTGTATCTTGCACATGTACAAAAAACAAAACTACAGTAAAAAACTTCAATTTAGATGCTTTTTATACTTTTCCTCAGATTTTAAATATCTCAGTTAACATTTTTTAAAACACTAACTGATCCTTTATAAAAAATGTTTTAGTTAAACAGACATCATTTAAAGTTTTGTGAGATCTAGATATGTGATCATACCGGTTCAGATGTATCTAAATTCATAAAGTCAAAGCCAAAATGTTTTTGAAAAGTTGAAAACTCACCTTTTACATACAAATAAACATCTCTGCTTGTTGATGTGTTGGTATTACTGTGTTCTCTCTCTCCTCGACACCAGTACCGACCCTCATCAGACCCAGAAGCTGCTCTGATAATGAAGGTGTTTCCCTCAGACTGAAAGACCACATTACTGCTCTGCTCTTTATACCACTTATATCTCCAACCACTGGAGGGCTTCACCTCACACTTCAGAGTGACCTTCTCTCCAGTGAACACAGGACTCTGTGGATCTACAGTCAGTGCAGGTGTAGGCAGGTCTGCTGAAGTGACAACGTGGGGAAGAAAGAAACAAAGAAGCTTCTTCAGACCTAAACTACAGGGGTCTGTTACTCAGTCTTTATTCACACATTTACTCAAACATCAGGAGTTTTCATTTCACTTTCCTCTCATATGAAATGTAGCTGTAGTATTTTATATATTTACCCTGGTAAGAAACTGTAACAGCTTGACTTGAATAGCTGTTCTGGGGTCGAGTTCTCCTCCGTCCAGAACAAACATACTGACCACTCTCAGTAGGGAGAGAGATGGTGATGGTCTTACTGGTCTTACTGGGAATATGTGTGTTGTCTCTGTACCAGTAATATTCCCAGTCTGTGTACTGTGTTATGTCACATCTCAGAGTGACCGTATCTCCAGGGTAGAAAGGTTCCACTGGAGACTCTACGGTCACTGTGGCTTTAGGCAGATCTGTGCAGACACAGTAAACATGAGTGCAGATATTAGATGAACTAATGCAGCAACATCCATACAGCTGAGCTACACTAAAAATGAACAATGTTATTATAGCTTGAAATGACTATAAATGTAATTTTGTTGAATTATTAGTAAAAAAAACGTGAGCCCTATTTTAAAAGCGATATAACAGATACTGAGTGCCGGGCTTGTTCAGTAGTGTAATGTTATAGCGTTTTCAGGGTTTACTACATGAAACAAAAGTTTGCTGTAGGACGGTTAATGTTGTAAGGTATCTTCTGTTTCCACTAGATGGCAGTGTGACTATACCAGAAGTGAAAGTGAAAGTGAAGTCATTGTAATTGTGAAACACTGCAACACAGCACAAGGTGACACAGTGTAATGTGTCCTCTGCATTTAACCCATCACTTTAGTAGGCAGTGGGCAGCCATGACAGGTGCCCGGGGAGCAGTGTGTGGGGACGGTACTTTGCTCAGTGGTACTTTGCTCACCTTCGGCAACCTTCTGATTACGGGGCCGCTTGCTTAACCGCTAGCCCACCACTGCTCCAGAAACTTCATACATTCAATTTGTCAGGACCAGGCTGTGATCAATCGTATCAAGTTTGATTCAGATTGGATGTTGTATGTGTGAATGACAGCAACTTCCTCTTACATGGCGAATCATCGAAATTGAGCTGTACAATGAAAGCTCAAAAACAACCTCTTCTATGTCTTAAGACTCTCCAGATCAGATCTGAGTTACAATTAATCACTTTGTAAAGCCAACAATTTTTTTATTATTGTTATAGTTACTGTTATTAATCAAAGAAGCTTCTTCAGACCTAAACTACAGGGGTCTGTTACTCAGTCTTTACTCACACATTTACTCAAACATCAGGAGTTTTCATTTCACTTTCTTCTCATATGAAATGTAGCTGTAGTATTTTATATATTTACCCTGGTAAGAAACTGTAACAGCTTGACTTGAAGAGCTGTTCAGGGGTCGAGTTCTCCTCCGTCCAGAACAAACATACTGACCACTCTCAGTAGGGAGAGAGATGGTGATGGTCTTACTGGTCTTACTGGGAATATGTGTGTTGTTTCTGTACCAGTAATATTCCCAGTCTGTCCCCTCTGTTATGTCACACCTCAGAGTGACCGTATCTCCAGGGTAGAAAGGTTCCTCTGGAGACTCTACGGTCACTGTGGCTTTAGGCAGAT
The DNA here is from genome assembly GCF_900700375.1 of Denticeps clupeoides. Classification (NCBI taxonomy): domain Eukaryota; kingdom Metazoa; phylum Chordata; class Actinopteri; order Clupeiformes; family Denticipitidae; genus Denticeps; species Denticeps clupeoides. Next base: position 34,913,361 of record NC_041707.1, read on the forward strand.
CTGTGCAGACACAGTAAACATGAGTGCAGATATTAGATGAAATAATGCAGCAACATCCATACAGCTGAGCTACACACAATGAACAATGTTATTATAGCTTGAATATGATAATAAATGTAATTGTCACGGCCAACACACCTCCAGCCCACCAGAGAGCGCCAGACCAGCCGGGGAGACAGCGAAGCGGAAGTGAGCGCGGGCAGCGGCGAGTATAAAAGCCAGGTGTCCCCGGGGAGACGCTGCCCGCTCTTTGTTGAATTTATTCCCCAGAGACGCTAGTCTACTTTACCTACACCTGACAAACTAAACCTCATGACCACGAGCTTTGCCTGTTCTCGACTTTGACATTCTTCTTGTATTGATACGACGATCGTCCAGCTGATTGAAGAGATCAATTCCGGTTCACTAGGACCCCAACTATGAATACATCTATTTTATTCACTCTGTTGTAGATTCTGTACACAAGTTCGACAACAAGAAAATTACTATTTAATCTAAATATTCTTTAAAGAGGAAGGTCTTGAGCTGTCGTTTGAAGGTGCTCAGTGACTGAGCTGTTCTGACCTCGAGGGGAAGTTCATTCCACCACCGAGGGGCCAAGACGGAGAAGAGTCTAGATGAACGTCTTCCTTTTACCTTCAGAGATGGAGGGACCAGGCGAGCAGTACTGGAGGCTCGGAGTATACGAGGTGCAGTGTGAGGTGTAATAAGGGCTGTGAGGTAGGATGGTGCTACTCCATGTTTGGCTTTGTAGGCCAGCATCAGTATTTTGAACCTGATGCGTGCAGCTACTGGGAGCCAGTGGAGGGAACGTAGCAGAGGGGCGGTGTGGGAGAATTTGGGAAGGTTGAAGATCAGTAGTGCTGCTGCATTTTGTATTAGTTGTAGAGGTCGGATGGTACATACACTGTAAAAAGTAATTGCTGAATCTACTTAAGAAAAGTTTGTAAATTTACCTAACTGTGGAAAATTTGTTGATTTAACTTGATTAGAATAGTAGTGTGAACTTTTTGGTCGATGCAGTGGTTAAACTAAACAAATTTAGTACATAGTACTTAAGAGTGTTGAGTGTGTTGTACTGAAGGCATGTTCACACTGTGTGATTATTAAGTACATATAGGATATTTTCCAGCTTATGTTTTAAAATGTACATTTATTTCAGCTAAGTCTCTATTTGCATAGAGACACACAAATCTTTATGCTCTTTGTGCGTGTGTGTGCACATGGTAAAAGGAGTAGAGACACAAATATTTATGTTCCTTTTACCATGCGTGCGTATTTATTTATTTATGTATTCATTTGTTCATAGGTTCTGGATATTTTCCCCATTTGCGCAATAAAATAACTGGGACAGCAGTAAGATTTAAGCTTATTGCCAAGACAATCAGCTGCTGCTGCTTCTCAGTCAAACATATTTGTATTTACTGGCCTATGGTTAAATATCAGGATAGCGCAAAACAACTCTTCTAATTTCTTAAACGTACTTTCGTCTCGCGCATGCGCAATACGACGGAACACAGGTGTTTGGAGAGGACGCTGGCGAAGAAGAACTTGAACAGGCTGAACAGCACGTTTTCGGGATGTGGTGGCACAAGGAGTAAGTATGCTCGTGATGAGCTGTTTATAAACCCCAGTGTCATTGTATTACTCATTAAAAACTTAAATATAATTTTCACTTGCTAGTTGTGAGGAAAGAGGAAAATACATAAAAAGGCACATTGAAGTAGTTTTATGTGGAATGCGACCAATGGCTTACTAGCTACATTGCAAAAATCGATTTGTACTGAACACTAGTTTTATTCACAGCTTGTAAGCAATTTTAATCGGTTGTAAGTTCATGGTTTATCATTAATGATGTGTAAAAATCTGTGCGGCCTTCATGAACATTCTATCTAGAACGTTCAATCTGCACATGTCGTTCACAACACGATGCCTGAATTCCTGAGAAAAACATATGCAGTTCAGAACACTGTCCTCACAGCATCATCTGTGAGCATTGATGGTATCAAGTATAATCCAGATATGGTTGTATCTGTTGGTACTTGTTCAGGTCTGCCTGATTTCAGACAGATTTTCAAAATTCTTGTGATCACCAGTGATGTTCTGTTTGTGTGTAAAGATCTGACATGTTGGTACATTGAGCACCTGCGTTCTTTTGAACTTTGCAGTCATGTGCTATCACTGTCAATCACCAAACTCTCAGATCTGAAGGATCCATTTCCTTTGCTAGCCTATAAACTTCGGGGCAGGACCTATGCTACACTCAAACATTATATCATATGCTGAATGAATGATAGTTCTGGTTTAAAGGGAGTTTACAAACCTGAAATTATTTACTCTCATTCTTATTCAGGATTGGAAACGACTAATACTGCATTAGGGAGAAAAGTCGTAGAAAACAGACATTGCTTCTTAAGATTCAGGAGGACACACAAACATCATATAATTTCATTCAACTACAATTGTTAAAATAGTATATCAATGGGTTTCTTGAGAAACAAACTGAAATGTAATTCTTTTTTTTATTGTCACATCCTGCATGCTTCCAAAAGAACAGCAGTTAAATTCTATTGTATGAAGGGTTGTTCCAGTGAAAGGGATTATATATTGAAGTTGATTTCTCAACAAACCCATTTATTTGCCTTAAATGCTCAGACTATATGGCACAAGTCACATTAAATTATTAATGTTTTGTGTACTTTTTAAAGTACATTTAAACAAGGCTGAGTCAAACTTTTCAAATTATTTTTTCAAAGGATTGATTTAGAATGGTGTAATTAGACATTTTTTGTTCTGTTGAAGCTATCATTTTAATTTTTGAAAACTAACTTGATTCTTTAACCTTTGTAGAGAGAACAAATATGGAGACAAGGGCTGTATTCCGAGTTATAGTTTGTGAAAACGACATCAGAAAAATCATACTTCCTGTGAAACCACAGACAATTGACAGGGAAATCTACAGTACATGCGAGATCAAACATATCTACAAGTGTCAGAAGAGCTTAAGCATGAGATTCTTGAAAAACTCTCAGACAATATACAGTTACAAAGCTTACCCAGATAAGGAAGATTTTGAGGCTGTTGCTACTGCTTTGATAAAAAAAACATCCCTGCCTTACCCAGCCTGGCTCATCTAAGGGGTGGAATGGGTGGTATGATAGCCTAAGATGGAAAATGGGAAACTACCGCTCAAAACTGCGTTGAACTGGATGTTTGGAGGTATCCATAAATGGTGGGAAAAGAAGAGGACAGCAGCCTCAGAGAAACATCAAAAGACCCAAGAGGTTTGAAATCAATTTTCTACCAAACCAGCATGGAGTCCAAAAGGAAGGAGATGGTGGAAGACATGAAGAAACGTCGTATTCATTCTGCACTGATAGCCCAGAACATGAATTCTACATTTGCCTTGCATAGAAAAGAACTGATAGAGAAGGAGCCTGCAGTGAAGAATACAGTGGAAAGGTGGCCAGCCCTTTTCACACAGAGTCAGGTGAGTAAGATAACTTTAGAAAAAAGACAGTATGAAGACACATTTTATATTACATAAAGAGAGGAAGTGAAAAACAATAGTAAGAAGGACAATAGACAGGAGGTTGGAAATTTAGACAGGTAGGAAGAATAAAGGACAGATGCAAGAGATAGTAAGTAAAAAAGGTAAGAAAGTACAGTAAAATAAATATAAAATACAGAAAGGAGATTAGATTGAAAGAAGGAAAAAATGTATATTTATATTTATGACATTTATAGGTGATTTTTAAAAAATAAATCAATTCTTCTCCATAATGATGTATTTTGATACATTTTTGAATAGCAAATTATTGGTTTTAGAATAATTATTAACTAATTTATATAGCTGGCCTTCAGTTTGATTTATTGTCTTTTCATTCTGTGGTTTGAATGTCTGTATTCTTTCCTGCATCCACTGATGTGTCCTGTTTGAAAACGCCTGTATATTTAAACATATTATGGTGTTATTAATTTAGTTTCACATTTTAATGTGCATATCTGCTCTTAAAGATGTTTTGTGGCTTACTTTGACCTCATTATTGCTATTTACCCTGTTTTTTTTGTGACGACAATGAAGACTTGTCCGACATTACAATTCGAATTCTGACGGTGAACACTACCCTACTTCCTGCATCTTGATGCCACAACAATAGCTATCATTTTGGAAGGTACTGTGGTTGTGAATAATGTGGAAAATCTTCCACAAGCAATGTGTCTGCTCTTTGGACTGATTTATGCTCTAAACTTAGAGTATCCTGCAGCTCTGAAGAGCACATTTGATTTCATACAGAGAGTGGTTTTGTCTCTTGGCCATAAGTCACTCAAACCTAAAATCCAATCACTAAAAAATCGCTTGATGCAGTAATATGTCATATTGCCATGATGTGAATGTTCAGTACTACACTGATAGTGTTCTCCAGTTGTTAAAAAGAAAAAAAAGTTTACTTAATGTTAGTTAGTTTTAAAAGAGTTTTATTAGAAGACAATTTTGAAGAGAACTATATTAGGAAAGCTTTACTAAATTTACAGACTGTTCAGTGTTTGCAAGCTCTGCTTTTGACCCTTTTGTAAAGATGTTAAAAAGAGAGATAGAGAAGAATTTTATTGTCCTATTGTCCTTTATTTTAAGTGCAGTATGTGTTTTTGTCTAAATTGTTTTTGGCAGCCCATGTTGACAGGCATGCCTTAAGTAATGTCTATAGAGCAAATAAACGTTCTAGTGTCGTGCCAAATCTGTGTCTTTGTATTCTTAGATCACCAGCACATTCTTAGATGTGTACTTAGAACTTTGAGTACACCTTGCTTTAGAAATTTAAGGCAATCAGTTTCCATAAATACTTCTAATAAAATGAACAAGCAGGTATGTTAAAATAACTGTTTTGTCCAAGTTTTGCTTATAAAGCTCAACTTAATACTGTAAGTTAGCTTAACTTTTGAAATTTAGTTACCGGTACTGATGTTTTATGGTAACCTCTAAAAATATGCAATTTAACTCTACAAAGTTGAGGTAAGTAGTATCAAGTCAAAAAGTATGCCCTAATTTGCTTGATAATTTTGAGGCAATCAGTTTCCATGGCTTTTCTAGGTAAAGTTAACTTATTACTTTTTACAGTGTAGTGGTAGACCATGCTAACCACCTTCCTGCCGCCCAAGACGTCCTTCTTTCCAGCCCACATTCCCAAATCGTCCTCAAATCCGCCGTCTTCCTTTTCTCTTCTGCCCCGGTACTTCCCACAGATCCAGAACTCCCTCCCCGCCACTCTGCGGCGCGTCCACTGCATCACTCCCATTCTCACTCATCTCCAGCCTCCCCCTCACAGACCAAGCACCTCCGGTCCTCCTCCCCAGCTCGTCCAGTGTCCTCTCCCTGTACAACGATGTGTCCCCTCGCTCCAAGCATGTCTGCAAGTGAGTCACCGAATTCGCACTGTGACAGTAAGAGCGGGACATGTTCTGGCACAGCGGACATGGAGACGATGCAGGAGACGCTGGGCCAGCTGATCGTGTCCCTGCAGCTGCAGCACGTCTCGCTCCAGGACCAACAAGACACGCAGCGGATGTCATGGATTCATCACGCAGTGCCACCTTCTTCTTCGCCTCCAAGCCGCCCACCTCACCGATGAAGAACCAGCGGTCGCTTATATAACTTCCCGGCTGACATGGCGCATGCTGGAGTGGGTAACGCCGCTGGTGGAGCAGCGCGACCCGATCTGTCTGTCTGTCCCCGCCTTCCTGGACCGCCTCCAAACCGTGGACATCAGGGCGAGTCCTGGTGGATTCCGGGGCGGCCATGAATCTGATCGACATCGACCTGGCCACTGGACTCCAGCTCCCGGTCACCACGTGCGGTCATGGGGCTGGATGGGCTCGGGTCAGGTACTGTTTCAGACCAAGACCCAACTCATCTACCTCAAGCCCAACCATGTCGAAACCTTAACATTCTACCTAACCACGACTCCCCATGACCCCATTGTGTTAGGTTACCCATGGCTGACCGTCCATGAGCCCCACATCGCCTGGACCACGAGAACCGTCAAACAGTGGGAATGCCAATGTGTCCACCACCAACCTCGACAGGTTGAGCTGCTCTCGCCCCAAGCATGTGGCCACGGTGAGACTCGGCCACGCCCCTCAACCCATGCCATGTTCCCTGCCCAAGCCCACATCCCTGGTAGCCATGCCCCCAAACCCAACCACGCCAATGTTCAAGATAAGACCAAGGTAGACCGCGCCCAGATGCAGACGCATGTCCTCGTCCAAGCCAGCCCACATCAACCATGCGTAACCATGACCAAGCCACGGCCATCGAACAAAGTTACACCCCTGGAACACGACTTGACCCATATGCACTCATTTTCCACCCCCTCCTTACCGGCGTCCCAGACTAACACAATAACATCCACACAGGATTTCAAGGAATCATAAGATTCTTGTCAAACTCTCGACACAAAATCCAGTATTTTCCAGTTAAGAGAAAACTAATTTATGTAAGAAGATGGACAAATTTAAATGTATCAACATTCTAAATATTGACAGCAAGAGAAAGAATAATCAAACCAGATCATCTCCCACCTTGTGAAAGTCCAGAGTAGACGAGTGAACTCAGCACTGAAACCAGGAGAAAGAGAGACTCAGTATCAGATACAGCAGCAGAACAACACAAGCAGCAGCAGCAACTCTACACAGCAGATATGAAGATGGACATACACTACAAGTCAAACGTTTGGACACATCTACTCATTTATGGGTCCTGCATTTTAAACATTATAGAACAAAACTGCAGACACAGAACAATGAAATAACACACATGGGGTAATGCAATAAACACAAAAAAAAAAGAAAAAGAATTTGAACATTTGAAGCTCCATAAGCATCATAGTCTCCCATCTCAGCTTTACTTTGGTCACAATGTTAAATTTTATTTTGTGCTTTATTTTTATGAAATATATTATTCGAAACACCAGTAGACTAAAGAAACTCTTCTTACATTCAGTCTCTGGGCTCTGATTGGTTTAAAATACAAAGATGTAATACAGAAATCACACATCAACAGTTCTAGTTTATGTTTGTCTGCTATCTGCAGCTCAAACTAAAGTTTGAAATTATGAAAACATGGATTTATAATTTTTTTAATCAGGGACAATTGTACATCACCAGCAGCCATAAATGCACATTAACTCAGTAGGTCCTTTATTTCTTGTACTAATCTCTCTCTCTCTCTCTCTCTCTCTCTCTCTCTCTCTCTCTCTCTCACACACACACACGCACACACACACATGCACAGGTAGAACTCACAGAACAGCAGGAATCGTCCAGTGAGCTCCATGCTGTCCTCTTACTGACTGAATCTTCCTCTCGTCTCTGTATAATGAATCGGAAACTAAGTGTGAAAATAAGTGTGAGAGCGAAACGAGCGCATGAGACCACGGCAGGAAGGAGCTCGGTCACTTCTGCTTGTTCAGAAAAGACCACAAATTAATTACAATTATCTTTTGTTAAAAGTCCTTGTAAAACTTATTACAACTTGTAGACTGTAGCTGAACTTAAAAGATAAAAATAGAGAGTTAATATCTAATATCTTTAACATAAAACTGATGTATCTTTCTTTTTATGATTTTTGTGTTTTTGGATTTTCACAATATCTCCTTTTTTATAGAAATGAAGTTACAGAACATGATTGTTAAATGACATGCTGATATTATTTGATGAATGCATGTTTAAAGCCACCAGAAGTGTGGTTATTAGTAGCACTTCCTCAATATATCTGCCTGTAAGTGGCTGTATGTGCGGTGTTGGTGCTGTGCTGAGAGAAGAAGGTGAAAATCTGCATTTCCGTATTTGTGAACCAAATGCGGTTCCATCACAAATTTCAAGTACATATGAAATACTCAGATGTGTTACTGTCATGCCATACTGTCATGAGACACAAGCGCACAACATAATTATATTTAATATTAATGCAAATCAAACAGCACGGGGGACCATCAAACATACTTTACTTTCTCCTGATACAAAAATTATAAATATGTTTTTTGCATCAGACTCTTCAAAAAACCATAATGTTTCCTCGTCCATGTGACCGTAGGGACGGTGTTTTTGGAGTCATATTGATTTTGGACTCATCTGACCACAACACTTTCACCCAGGACTCCTCCACACCAACTGTTGTTGCATCAATTGTTGCTAAGGTCTTGTAGCCCATTCCAGCCTTGTGTTGGTCCACAATCATGTCCCTGATATCCTTGGAAAGCTCTTTAGTCTTGGCCATGGTGCAGATTTGAATAGAATTTTGATAGATTGATGGCTTTTATGGACTGGTGTCTGTTATACAGGTAACGACTTGAGAAGATAAGATAAGATAAGATAAGATAAGATAAGATAAGATAAGATATGATGATCCTTTATTAGTCCCACAAGTGGAAAATTTACGTTGTCACGGCAGGAAGCTGACATTACATGATAAGAGCAGCAAAAAACAATAGCGCACTACGTCGACTATATAAAATAAAAGTTAACGGTGCAACAATAAATAGTCCTAGAATAGAAAAACTATAAAACAGTGAATGTGAGTTTTAAAAATAAAAAATACAACTATGTCGGTATATACATAAAAGATATATATTTCTGAGATTTCATGACATATGTACAAAGTGGTTAGATATACACATATTTAACTTGAGAGAAGTGGAGATGGTGTACTGGATGTGTGTGTTTTTGTGGTCAGTTGTTGTCGAGCCTGACAGCAGTTGGCAGGAAAGACCTTCTGAATCTCTCCGTCCCACATCGTTGGTGCTGCAGCCTGCAACTGAAGGAACTGCTCAGTTCTGTCAGAGTCTCCTGCATGGGGTTGGAGCTGTGGTCCAGCAGGGATGATAGCTTAGACACCAAGGGCCGAAGCTGAGCGAGGACCAGCCGCTCCAGGGTCTTCATCAGGTGAGATCAGAGCCACCAGCCTGTAACTGTTGAGGTCCTTGGGTCATGGAGTCTTTGGCAATGGTTTTCTGGAAAGAGGTTTTCCAGAGCTCTGGAACTCTCCCCAGCCTCAGGCTCAGGTTGAAGATGTGCTCCATCACCGCACACAGTTGATATGCACAGGACCTGTTGACCCTTAAGCTGATGCCACCTGGACCTGCTGCCTTCCTGACTTTTATCCTCTTTAGTTCCCTCCTGACCTGGATGGTTGAGACAGACAGGCTGGAGCTGTGTGCTGGATGCGTAATGGAATTTGTGTTTGGGGGTGGGGAGCAGTGAGCAGTGTGTGTTGATGAGGTGTGAAGCTGTGGCTGAGCTGTCTGAGGTGGAACAGCAGTGGTGGTGGGGTGTCTGCAGCCGATGTTGAAGACTGCATTCTGGATGAATCAAACCTGTTAAAGAAATGATTCAGTTAATTTGCCCACCTCACATCCCCCACCGGCAGAGAGTTCTGATCTTTATGGCTTGAGATGGTTCTAAGGCTTCTCCATAGTTCGCTCACATTGTTGCTGGTTCTCCATCCTCTGCCTCTAGCTGTCTTTTCCTTCCCTGACCAGTCCTTTCAGCTCCCTTTGCACCCTTTTCAGCTTCTCCTTGTCTCTGGATTTGAAGGCCCTCCTCTTCTGCTGGAGGACGGCTTTTATTTCTGTTGTTGGAGACAACAGAAATGAATGTAGTCAGTGACGCAGGTGACAAGTCAAAGTGACGTGATTGTCATTGTGATACACAGTAGCACAGCACATGGTGCACACAGTGAAATGTGTCCTCTGAATTTAACCATCACCCTTAGTAAGCAGTGAACAGCCATGACAGGCGCCTGGTGAGCAGTGTGTGGGTGCTTTGCTCAGTGGCACCTCATGTATCATTCATGAAAATTCATTTGTAAACGGTGAAGACCGGGACTGGGGTGCGTCGCGGTTATGTGAGCTGCATCGATTTGGTGACCCCGCAACTGACCCCTGGGAATGGAACAGGAAGATCCGCTTTTTTTTGTGTGTTTGTTTGTGTGGTATATTATGTTCTCTCCTCTGCAACAGCAAACTAATTATCTGCCTTTTCTTAATTTATTTTCTCTTCTGTCCTGAACACCAGTAAATGTTCTTGATGTGACATTGATTGATGTGCCCTTAGAGAACAGAGTAGTAATTTTGTAAATTTGAAGTAGATTAAGAATAGTTAATGCATCCACCAGTTCATTAATAGATTAAATTATTTCATGAACTACCAAAAAAATTCACATCAAGATCTAGATGCCAGTTCTCCAGTTTATTTGTAAATGTGATGAGATAAAAATTAAAAACAGAACAGAAACAGCATAGCTGGTGCCTCAGGAATCAGCACCACAAACAGCTAGAACATGAGTAGAACCAAGAACATGTGACATGGAAATTAAACAATTAAACAAATGACAACACACATCCACAGTAAAGTTCTGGCCGGTCAGGGCTGGGCTATGACATCATCTTCCAGTTGTGCTGATATTCACATATTCATGAGCTTGTCTTGAAGGATACTGTAGTTCCACTGGAAAATAAAAAAGGACAACTTCACAGAATGTACTATTTGTACATATCTGTATTCACTTATATAAATTTTAAAACAATTACCACAAAGTTAATTAAATTGTGTTGGATGTTCACATACCCTCCATGACTTGATGATTTGACACAGATATTTCCTATGAATGAGAAAACAAACAAAATATATAGAGAGAGTCTGGTAATGTGACAATATATATAGCCTGTAGCTACACTGCATCCAGCATGTATTCACAGTGATTCACTTTTTCCACATTTCCACATCCAGCCTTATTCCAAATTGGATTAAATAATTTTTTTCTTCAGAATTCTACACACAACACCTCATAATGACAATGTGAAAAAAAGTTTACTTGAGGTTTTAGCCAATTTCTTACATTTACAGTTTCTTTATTCAAAAAACAATAAAGCTGCTTTAAAAAAATTTGGTGAATTCCCTTAAATTTATTTGTGGATTTTTGAAACCTCCCGGATGGCGCTTGATGCACAAAAGGTAGCCATATCTCCAAAGTTTACAGCCAATCTCATCAACTGATGTTTGAGAGTTTGATTTAATGTTGACAACATTGAGCTACTTTCGTGCAGTGTTGTGGTCTCTTTGAAGGAATAAAAAAAAAATTGGTTTCATAAAATGAAATGAAAAAAGTCATAAATTAAACCCAATTCCTCCGGTGGTTAAGCTAGTAACAGTGTTTATGCTTAATTTGAATTTCCCTGCTCACTCATCTCAAGTGGTGTCTGTGCTATGGCTGGTCACGTCAGTCATAGCAGCCAAGATAAGTGAAAAAAGTGAAAGTGAAGTGATTGTGAAACACTGCAGCACAGCACATGGTTCACAACATGAAATGTGTCCTCTGCGTTTAACCATCACCTGGTGAGCAGTGGGCAGCCATGACAGGTGCCCAGGAGCAGTTTGTGGAGACGGTGCTTTGCTCAGTGACACCTGAGTGGCGACTTGGTGGTTCGATCTTATTTTACATTTCACGATCGTATTTTCAATTAATATTAGGAAAGTTTTGTTTCAAAAATCTGATTCCATATTTTATGGTATGGTTCTTGAGAAATCTCAAATGGTGTAGAAAATGTCACCAAAAAGGCCAAATGGATAACTTGGATTTCTCTACTAATACTCCCTGTTTTGATGCAGGTTTATTATTAGGATTTAGCACTATTGCTTCTACAGCCTCTCAGATGGCCACTGTGTACCATCTTCTTGGGTACACAGTACCTTGGGTAAGTTTCTCAAGTGGTGTCTGTGCTATGGCTGGTCACGTCAGTGGAAGTAGCATAGTGGGTAAGACACTCGCCTGTGAACTAGGAGACCCAGGTTCGAATCCCACTTACTACCATTGTGTCCCTGAGCAAGACACTTAACCCTAAGTTGCTCCAGGGAGACTGTCCCTGTAACTGCTGATTGTAAGTCGCTCTGGATAAGGGCGTCTGATAAATAATGTAAATGTAAATCTTCTTCAGTGTAGAAGCAGATTTCTCTGACCCACTTGACATATATGCTGAGTCCTAGACTCTGGAGTAATTTCAGGAGTGTTATGATTTAGAATAAAAAATAGACTGTGCAGTTGCAGAGATATTCTCTTGTTCAATTTGGACTATGTCCATTCTAAAAAAGGTCCCCAGGGCAGAACAGGTTAAACACTTTCAACATCACTGCCCTTAAATGTATATGCTGCATGTATATGCTGCTATATGGACAATCATGCTGCACCAAATAATACTTCAGAAAACTGACCATTTTACAAAAAGTACATGGTGCTTCACTTCTGTCAAGTAGGTTATAAAACAGACAACCAACTTTAATGGACTAAATATGCCATTTCATGTGCCATTCAGTGTAAAACAAATGAGTAAAATCCACATTGTGGGTTAAATATTGTATGTAACTTTAATGTCTCCTTTTACATTTAAATTTCTTGCATCTTTAGACCCCTTTATCCTGAGGGATTCATAACCAGTATTTACAGAGACAGTCCCCCTGGAGACACTCTGGGTAAGTGCTCATGGACACAATGGTACTAAGTGGGTTTTAAACATTTAAACATCTGATGTTGTGGTCTTCTGGTTCAGAGGCGAGTGTTTTATTAAAAATGTGGTCTGGCACTTATTTTTGCAAAAAGGAGTTGAGAAGCAAAGTCTGTAAAAGACAGTAGTGGTTGAGGATTCATAAAAACGACTTAACTACAGTAACAACTTACGTTTACCTCATTACTGTTAACCACTGTCTCTTGCACATGTACAAAATTCAAATATTCATTAGAAAGCATCTATAATTCAGATGCTTTTATATTTTTACATTATTTTTAAAGATTAAAACAGTAACTGACCCTGGTTAACAAAGAAAAAAGCATAACAAACATAATTTAATGTTTTGTGAGATCTAGATAGCTGATCGTACTGGTTCAGATTTATGTAAATTCATAAAGAGTCTAAGCCAAAATATTTTTGAAACATTGAACAACTCACCTTTTACATACAAATACACATCTCTGCTTTTTGGTGTGTTGGTATTACTGTGTTCTCTCTCTCCTCGACACCAGTACCGACCCTCATCAGACCCAGAAACTGCTGTGATGATGAAGGTGTTTCCCTCAGACTGAAAGACCACATTACTGCTCTGCTCTTTATACCACTTATATCTCCAACCACTGGAGGGCTTCACCTCACACTTCAGAGTGACCTTCTCTCCAGTGAACACAGGACTCTGTGGATCTACAGTCAGTGCAGGTGTAGGCAGGTCTGCTGAAGTGACAAAGTGGGGAAGAAAGAAACAAAGAAGCTTCTTCAGACCTAAACTACAGGGGTCTGTTACTCGGTATTTACTCACACATTTACTCAAACATCAGGAGTTTTCATTTCACTTTCCTCTTATATGAAATGTAGCTGTAGTATTTTTATATATTTACCCTGGTAAGAAACTGTAACAGCTTGACTTGAAGAGCTGTACTGGGGTCGAGTTCTCCTCCATCCAAAACAAACATACTGACCACTCTCAGTAGGGAGAGAGATGGTTATGGTCTTACTGGTCTTACTGGGAATATGTGTGATGTTTCTGTACCAGTAATAATATTCCCAGTCTGTGTACTGTGTTATGTCACATCTCAGAGTGACTCTATCTCCCTTGTAAAAAGGTCTCTGTGGTGTCACTACGATCACTGTGGCTTTAGGACGCAGTAAACTCTGACATGAGTACAGATATTAGATAAAATAATGCAGCAACATACATAAAATACAGATCATCACCATAAATATGATTATATAAATATGATATGAAAACATAAATATGATGGGTGTAAATGTATATTTTATCAAGTTATTAGAGAAAGGCTGTATATTAGGCAAAATTACTCAAGAATTTCACTTTGACCCAAGAATCCTTTAGTCTGTGTTAACAAAAACAATTCCAGAAATCTCCAACATGATAGTAAATTTTGCATAGTCTATTCACATCGGCGGCAACATTTCCAGCTCCTCAGAGGCTCCTCATTTTGTGCTTGATGTTGAAGCATAAAAATACATGCAAGTATAAGAATTTGACTGTCTCTGATAAGAGCAAAATTATGACGCTAGACGGCTGCTTCAGCATCTTGAAACTACAGGAACTGTCAGGATTGACGGCACCACTGCCCAATCAGGACGGCAGTTAAAAGGCGCTATGCAGCTGCCCATCAGCGGCTGTGACATTCTTTGTGAATCCTGCAACTTCCTGTGTTGAGTTTTGAGTTCTGGCAATCGCCACACGCCTGCAGGTTTGTTTTTATTCTCCCCTTTATTTCCCTTGTTTTAAGCCCTCGCACCGTTTTAATTTGTATTGTTAATAAATCTTTATTTTCAGTATGTCCCGCCTCTGCGCTTCCTTCCCCAGTCAGCTCGCAGACGTGACAGAAACCTACTCATAATTAGGCAAGTAGTCATGTTGTTATGTTTGTGTAGTGTATGTTGTATTATAATTAGCATATAAAATTGTATTTATATTGTATTTGTTTACAATTTGTATCTATTGTGAAAATACACTGTTGCTTCTTAATTGTCTTTACTGTAAGTAAGAACGTCATTATTCCTTCTACACTATACATGTACATCTGACAATAAAACTTAGATTTTTTTAACCAAGTTTAATGTCATTCTACAAAATTGTTTCACTGTGTTCATCATCCTCTTCTATGATGCTGTAAATTAATAATTATCCTCATTCTGGAGCAAACCACAGAGAGCAGATAGTAACAAAAATAAAATAAAAGTGAAGTCCTCATCAGAAGCTGCTGTGATGTTGAAGGTGTTTCTCTCAGACTGAAACACCACATTACTGCTCTGGTCCTGGGTTCACAAAAGCTTAGTAACTTCAGATCTACTTGTAAACACGTGTAGATTTAAGTCTGATCCAGAGTCGCTGTAGACGACTAAGTTCTTCTAAATGTGAATCAATCAGTACAGGTGAGCTGGAACTAAAGCTACATTATACACACGTATATAGAATTATTTTCATCATGTAGCAGCATTAAAATGGGGGCGGACAGTTATTTTTACAAACAGTCGAGTAGCGAAGTCTGTAAAAGATAGTAGTGGATGAAGATTCATAAAAAATGATTTAACTACAGTAACGACTTACATTTACCTCTTTAGTCTCAACCACTGCTACACACACACTGTAACACACACACACACACACAAACACTGTATCTTTTACATGGACCAAAAAAATACAGTAGAAAACTTCCATAATTCAGATGGTTTTTATACTTTTCCTCAGATTTTAAATATCTCAGTTAACATTTTTTAAAACACTAACTGATCCTTTATAAAAAATTGTTTTAGTAAAACAAACATCATTTAAAGTTTTGTGAGATCTAGATATGTGATCATACCAGTTCAGATTTATCTAAATTCATAAAGAGTCAAAGGCAAAATCATTTTTAACAGTTGAATAACTCACCTTTTACAGACAAATAAACATCTCTGCTTGTTGGTGTGTTGG
Organism: Denticeps clupeoides; assembly: GCF_900700375.1. Classification (NCBI taxonomy): domain Eukaryota; kingdom Metazoa; phylum Chordata; class Actinopteri; order Clupeiformes; family Denticipitidae; genus Denticeps; species Denticeps clupeoides. Next base: position 34,928,865 of record NC_041707.1, read on the forward strand.
TATTACTGTGTTCTCTCTCTCCTCGACACCAGTACCGATCCTCATCAGACCCAGAAGCTGCTCTGATGATGAAGGTGTTTCCCTCAGACTGAAAGACCACATTACTGCTCTGCTCTTTATACCATTTATATCTCCAACCACTGGAGGGCTTCACCTCACACTTCAGAGTGACCTTCTCTCCAGTGAACACAGGACTCTGTGGAGCTACAGTCAGTGCAGGTGTAGGCAGGTCTGCTGAAGTGACAAAGTGGGGAAGAAAGAAACAAAGAAGCTTCTTCAGACCTAAACTACAGGGGTCTGTTACTCAATCTTTACTCACACATTTACTCAAACATCAGGAGTTTTCATTTCACTTTCCTCTCATATGATAAGTAGCTGTAGTATTTTATATATTTACCCTGGTAAGAAACTGTAACAGCTTGAGTTGCCTGCCCCCTTTGCTAAGACACTACTTCATGCTACCCCACCTTCCTGCCACCCAAGACGTCCTCCTTTCCAGCCCACATTCCCAAATCGTCCTCAAATCCGCCGTCTTCCTTTTCTCTTCTACCCCGGTACTTCCCACAGATCCAGAACTCCCTCCCCGCCACTCTGCGGCGCGTCCACTGCATCACTCCCATTCTCACTCATCTCCAGCCTCCCTCTCACAGACCAAGCACCTCCGGCCCTCCTCCAAAGCTCGTCCAGTGTCCTCTCCCTGTATAACAATGTGTCCCCTCGCTCCAAGCATGTCTGCAAGTGCGTCACTGAATTCGCTCTGCGACAGTAAGAGCGGGACATGTTCTGGAGCAGCGGACATGGAGACGATGCAGGAGACGATGGGCCAGCTGGTCTCGCTCCAGGACCAACAAGACACGCAGAGGCACTTCTCAAGATGAGCTCCACTCTCGTCGACCTTTTTCCACTCGCTGCTGTCCCAGCCCGGCTGTCCCGGTCCTTTGGTTTCCTCCCATTCCGGGACGTCTGCATCTCCCACGCCAGCTCCACATATTTCCGACTTTACGGGACTAGCGCCACCACCGCTTTATGACGGTGATCCCATTAAATGTCACGGATTCATAACGCAGTGCCATCTTCTTCTTCGCCTCCAAGCCGCCCAGCTCGCCGATGAAGAACCGGAGCAGCGCGACCCGATCTGTCTGTCTGTCCCCGCCTTCCTGGACCGCCTCCATGAATCTGATCGACATCGACCTGGCCACTGGACTCCAGCTCCCGGTCACCACGTGCGGTCATGGGGCTGGATGGGCTGGGGTCAGGTACTGTTTCAGACAAAGACCCAACTCATCTACCTCAAGCCCAACCATGTCGAAAACCTTAACATTCTACCTAACCACGACTCCCCATGACCCCATTGTGTTAGGTTACCCATGGCTGACCGTCCATGAGCCCCACATCGCCTGGACCACGAGAACCGTCAAACAGTGGGAATGCCAATGTGTCCACCACCAACCTCGACAGGTTGAGCCACTCTCGCCCCAAGCACGTGGCCACAGTGAGACACCGCCACGCCCATCAACCCATGCCATGTTCACTGTACAAGCCCACATCCCCAGTCCAAGACTGCTGTAGCCATGCCCCCAAACCCAAACACGCCCATGTTCAAGCTAAGACCAAGGTAGACCACGCCCACATGCAGACGCATGTCCTCGTCCAAGCCAGCCCCACATCAACCATGAGTAACCATGACCAAGCCACGCCCATCGAACAAAGTTACACCCCTGGAACACAACTTGACACTCATTTGCCACACCTCGTTCCCCAAACGGTGACACCCCCTCCTTACATCCACACAGGATTTTGAGGAATCATACAATTCTTGTCAAACTCTGGTCACAAAATCCAGTAGAAACACAACATAAGTCATAATAAACCAGTTCATTGCCAGTTAAGAGAAAACTAATTTATGTAAGAAGATGGACAATTTAAAATGTATAAACTTTGTAAATATTGACAGCAAGAAAAATAATAATCAAACCAGATCATCTCCCACCTTGTGAAAGTCCAGAGTAGACGAGTGAACTCAGCACTGAAACCAGGAGAAAGAGAGACTCAGTATCAGATACAGCAGCTGAACAACACAAGCAGCAGCAGCAACTCTAAACAGCAGATATGAAGATGGACATGCACTACAAGTCAAACGTTTGGACACATCTACTCATTTATGGGTCCTGCATTTTAAACATTATAGAACAAAACTGAAGACACACAACTATGAAACAACACACATGGGTTTATGCAATAAACAATATTACAAAAAACTAAAAAAAATAGCAAAAGAATTTGAATATTTGATGCTCCAAAGTAGAGACGGCAGCATTTCACAAATCTTTTCACACACGTAGACGAAGCATCATAGTCTTCTGCTCTCCCATCTCAGCTTTACTTTGGTCACAATGTTAAATTTTATTTGACACTGTACTTTATTTTCATGAAATAAACATTATTCGGAACACCAGTAGACTAAAGAAATAGATGTAATACAGAACTCACACATCAACTGTTCTAGTTTATGTTTGTCTGCTATCTGCAGCTAAAACTAAAGTTTGAAATTATGAAAACATGGATTTGTAATTTTTTTAATCAAGGACAAGTGACCAATTGTACATCACCAGCAGCCATAAATGCACATTAACTCAATAAGTCATTTAGTTCTTGTACTAATCTCTCTCTCTCTCTCTCTCACTCTCTCTCACACACACACACACACACACACACACAGGTAGAACTCACAGAACAGCAGGAATCGTCCAGTGAGCTCCATGCTGTCCTCTTACTGACGTCTCTGTATAATGAATCGGAAACTAAGTGTGAAAATAAGTGTGAGTGTGAAATGAGCGCATGAGACCAAGGCAGGAAGGAGCTCAGTCGCTCCTGCTTCTTAAGACAGACCACAAATGAATTATAATTAGCTGTTGTTAAAAGTCCTTAGACTGTAGCTGAACTGAGAAGAGACTTTGTACACAAGTTAATATCTAATATATTTAACATAAAACTCTTTTATTTATGTTTTTTGTGTTGTTGGATTTATCACTTTAACTCCTTCTTTATAGAATGAACAGACAGTAAATGACACGCTGATATTAATTGAAGAATGCATGTTTAAAGCATGTTAAAAGCGTGGTTATTAGTAGCACTTCCTCAATATTTACATTTACATTTACATTTACAGCATTTATCAGACGCCCTTATCCAGAGCGACTTACAATCAGTAGTTACAGGGACAGTCTCCCTGGAGCAATTTAGGGTTAAGTGTCTTGCTCAGGGACACAATGGTAGTAAGTGGGATTCGAACCCGGGTCTTCTGGTTCATAGGCGAGTGTGTTACCCACTAGGCTACTACCACCAATATGTCTGACCGTTAGTGGCTGTATGTGCGGTTTTGGTTCTGTGCTGCGAGAAGAAGGTGCATGGTGATGAATGTCTTTGTGAACCAAATATTGCAAATGTCTAAATAACAAGTACATATGAAATACTCAGATGTGTTATTGTTACTTGAAATGCATCAAACGGTGAGCTGGATTGCCAATTATCCCAGAATGCAATTTGCATAAGCATCTTCAGGAGATGCAGATGAACAAAGCAAATTAGACGTACTTTCATATTTTGACTGATCTTTTTCCACATGGACTTCTTAGATGTAGTTTTGAAGCTAAAGATAATTTTTTAAAATATAGCAACTTCCTGAAATGTAAATACAACCAGGCCAGCTTTAGCCGACTCGTCAGTGTCTAAATTGTTGACGAATACAGACATGTTAAATTGTGGATTATTATATTAACATTTTTTAATAAATTGGGTAATTAAATTAGGAAACCTGGACCCACTTTAAGTGGCGTGCTGATAAATAGACAAATGGATGGGAGTGAGTTTCTTTTTGAATGATTGAAGCAGGGTCTGAAAATGTGCTTCTGCATTTCCCTGAACTGACACACTTTTTTTGTTTGTTTTTTTGTGGCTTGAGCCACTTCGTGGTCACTTCGCGGTCTGGGCATCACAGGTCACACAGGCTGGAAAACAGTGGAACAATATGAAGAACATCTGTAAAGGGCCTAGTAGGGTAGTAGTAGCCTAGTGGGTAACACACTCGCCTATGAACCAGAAGTCCCAGGTTCAAACCCCACTTACTACCATTGTGTCCCTGAGCAAGACACTTAACCCTGAGTGTCCCTGTAACTACTGATTGTAAGTTGCTCTGGATAAGGGCGTCTGATAAATGCTGTAAATGTAGCCTAGTGGGGAACACACAAAGTTCAGGATCACAGGTTCAAACCCCACCATCGTGTCCCTGAGCAATCTGCAATGCAAGATTAAGGATGTCATCTTTTCAGACACCAGGGCAGAAAAGAGTCTTGTAATGTGACTTCTGCCACATTGCTTGATATGATGGACGCTGCACTATTACTCCACCTCAGGGATTAACCGTATTCGGTAACCCAGGTCACAGCCAGGGAGGAATAGGTCCGGGAACGTTCTGGAACTTCTACACATATACAGCTCTGTGAACCTGAAACCTGTATCAGTGTGTGAAACCTAAGCAACTTATCATTTATTTATTAGTAGTAAATAGTCATTATTTAAAAACTGTACAGCAGTGAATGTTTAAATGCTGATTGAAATGGGTGGATAGTCCATAATAAATAATGTCCATATTATGAGCTGTGTGGTTGAATAGCTCCATGCTACAGTGCTTTAATGACTGACATTATGGTGGTTTGGCAGTGAAAAGTTAAGGGCCAAAAGTTAAACCACCTGAGGTGACTTCTGCATTCTATATCGCTGCAGCATGCCACAGATCCCACAATGCTGTGCGGTTTCAGTGCCTTTTTTTCAAGTCCTGCATTAAACATATGTTGTCCTGTCATATACTGATTTTACTTTTTATATATTGTTAAATATTGTGAAAATGTGGTTTAGAAAAGCAACGTGGACAACGGTCAATAACAAATAATATTCACATTATAAATGATATGGTTAAATAATGTTTTTTTATGTTATCATGGTGGCTCATTCTGAAATTTGTGGTATAAAAAGAAAGAAAGAAAGAAATATATTTTTTTCTTAATAGAGAGAAAGAGAAAAAAAAAATAAAAACAGCAGCGCTGCCCTCTGGCGGTTCGTCCCTTGAATTACACGAAGAGCGACATTTTTATGTCCTGCTGTGACGTTTGTTCCTGTCCCTTCCAAAAGTTGGGACGTGTTGAGTCTTGCGAGCCGAGAGCCTCCGAATGGGCGGAAAGTTTTATAATAAAACAAAAAAAGTATTTTTGTGTGTGTGTGTGTTCTGTAGTGATACAGTAACAGCCGTCTGGAGTTGAAAGTGAACAGTGAAACCGGACACCTGGTTATTTTCTTTTCTTTTCCTCTCTCCACCCCTCTCCTGCCTTCTTCTCCTTCTCCCCTTCTTCTCGTTCTCCTCCTCACAAAAAGCCGTCAAATTCCTCCAGGCTTTGTTCATGGCGAACTCGCCATGAAGAGTTTTCTTCTCCCTTCAAGACAAAAGCTGCGGAGGTTTGAAACGCCTCGGATTATAAAACGAAAAGAAAGTCGAGAGGAAAATTCGGATTTGTGGAGACCCAGAAAGGAAGAAGGATAAAAAAAAGTAACATCTGTGGAAAACGAGACTATGAGAGCGTCGCCTCGGCTCTGACGTAACGGTAAGAGGAAAAACTAAAACTAGAAACTTTTCTTCCACTAGACCTCATATAAATGTCCGAGTTGCTAGTTTATGCTACCAGTTTATTCCTGTGTTACAGAGGAGTGTGGTTTAAAGGATTATTTTAGTGACGTGGATAACTGTGACTGTGCCATTATAAAACAGCAGGCCCGTGTTATTCCTGAACGTGATTCATTGTCGGTGTTGCCATCAAATGCACAGAAAGCCGGCGAACTAACTGTAATACACTGAGGACATTAAGAATAATAATTGCACTGAATTTAAACACACATTGTGACATTGAATTTAAAATTTGTGCAAAGGGCAAACAAAACTAAGTTACTGTCTTGGTTGGTTTTCAGTGTTTGTTTCTTGCAGGAGATGGAGGGCGACAAGGAGCGGGAGAGGGAGAGAGGAGAGGAGAAAGAGAGCGACGAGACGGAGGAGGACACGGAAGGCGCGGCGCTGGAGTGGCAGGACAGCTACCATGAGGACGACCTGGGCTTACCCATCATGCACTGGGAGGCCCTGAACCTGCGGATCGCTGAGCTTGAGAAGCAAGAGGAGGAGCGGAAACAGAGGGACAAGGTCAGGATGCAAATTTCCGTACAAATTTCCCATCTATTTGAAATAGGCCTACAGTATTTTTGGGTCAAATCTACAAATGTCCTTCCATAGGACGTAGGTCACCTGTTGTCAGGATGGACCACAGATCAAGACCCTGGCAGTCACAGGGATACCTGGGAGGATGGCGGGGATGACGGCAACAGCCGTCTAACACTTCTAACGTCACGGTAAAAATGTCCTTTCTTGATTCTATTTGGACTTTTTATAGTAGGTGTCACACTGGTTTGACGCAAGGCAGTAGATCTGGAACGATGGCGAGGAAGAAGGACGCATACGCACGACATCACGAAGCTTATACATGGTGAACAGGGCAGGGGAGACATCAAGTAACATCGACCCGATGGTGAACAGGCACAAACAGGGCAGCTTTATACAATCATGCACAGGTGACAACAATCAGGAAACATAATAACACAGGACGAACATGAAACTCCGGTCCGAATCCCGGATCAGGAGCTACCCCTTCCGTATCATGGCAGTAGGATTGCGGTTTTTATTGTGACTGATTCACATTTATAGCCATTTAGAAATGAATGTAGGTGATTTTCGCCGATACCGATTTGCATCCCTACATTTTATCATATAGTACTGCCTGTCCCAGTTTTCACTCCGGTTGGTGCTCCTTTCAGAGACCTTTTGATCAGCCACAGCAAAACCTCGCTAAACCTGATAAGTATGCATTGTCCTTTTCTCCTCCTTTGCCTAATGCTTCTAGTGTATTGATTAGGCGATACAATCTGAGCACTTAATGAAATGTGTTTATATGTTGACGTAGGAGTGACGTCACAGTGGAGACGTACTCTCTCGCTTACTTGTTATAACCGCTTAGTCCGACTCAGGGTTGCGGCTGCCAGAGCCCATCCCAGGACACCCCCCCCCCACCCCCCACCCCCCCCCCCCCCCCCACACACACACACACACACACACTTTACAGAGTCACCCGTTTCACTGTTATGCACATGCCTTTTGACGGTGGGAAGAAACCGGAGGAGGTTCGAGACGGAATTCAAATGCACAACCTTGGACTTGTGAGGCCATGTTGCCAACCACTGCGCCAACAGAGAATTTTGGATCATTTATGAAAATTGATTTTTGTATTTTTTAGGTTTCGAAATCATACAAATCTGCAGCTCTGCTTCATCAACAATAGTGAGAGTGAGGATGAGGAAGATGCACAAGACACCAAAAAGGAGGTGAGAAGATCAGGTGCTCGTGGTTTATTGCCGTTGTTGTTTTTGTCCTTTTTTTCCCCCTAAATTGTGCCTCATTTTTCCCTCTCCAGGCTGGTGCAAAGTCGGGGAAAAGTGCAGCAAGAGCCTCAGCAACTGGCAAAACGGAGAAACCAAAATCCACAGGTTTCAGGAGGGAGGTGAAGGCAGCTCTGAGCGCGCTCAGAAACAAATTATGGACCGAACAGAAAAAGAAGGTCAGAGAACGAACATGCGAATACACACACCGATCTAATATATGTAACATCTCCTTCGTTTCCTGTATTTAACTCATCCTGCTCCACGTTCTTTCCTCTAACAGAGCGCACCTCTCTGTAGACCCGTGGCTAAGAAACTTGAGCGCAGCGAGCTGCAGGAACTGAGTATGAAAGAACTGAGAGCGCTACACACTTCCCTCGGAAAAGACATTCAAGGCCAGTACTTACACCAGCAAAAACACTTCCTATTGTGTCCTCAGTTTTTTTAATTTTCTTTGATCATGATGCCACCAACAGACTTATCAAAGGCAATGTCTTTTATTCAAAAACTAGTGAATCTGCACATACTGTCCCAATGCAGCACGTCTTATATATTATATACCTTTTGCTTTTGGGTGAAAGCATTGGTAATTAGTTTTAATGTTTGAGTCTGGCCATTGTGACAGATGCAGAAGTCCTGTTAACCTTTGACCCCGTCGATTTATCAGGCACTCAGTCTTCAAAACTGGTGGCAGCTGCATTCTGATGAGCTGAATCATGTGGTTGGTTGCCAATGGCAACACTTTTCCTTATTCGTGTTTGTGCTTGTAGACCTCAGCTCAGAGCTGGTTGGCCGGCTGCTGACTCGAGACCAGCTGAGGACCGAGCAGGATGCCATGCTGCTGGAGGTACAGGACATGATGTCACTCTGACACTGTCAACAGTCGTCACGCCGTGAAAGGGACTGCTGTGATGTCACTGTCGCCAAGGGACCTGGGAAGTGCCGCTGGAAAGAAGGGAATGTTACTGTGAAAGCCACGTCTGTCCTTCAGCTTGGACCGATTGCACGGAACCCTTTACGTTTGTGACCGACCCCGAGGGACTAACAAGCTGCAAATGCTGCCGTTCTTTATCAAAACAGACTTTTTTTCTGTTTTTGCCATATTTGTATTATTTTAATAACCTCATGCATGATAATTTGACCTATCATGTCATTAATTTGACCATTCATGTCAAAGCAAAAATTGTTTACAAGTTATTTTTCTTTGGTTTACACTCATCCAAGGTCTTCTGTTACTGTTGGATTCGACAAAAGGGAACATTGTGTGTTATAAAGAGAACACTTGGAACCTCTCTGAAAATCACTGTTTTTGAATGTGCTTTACCAAGACAAATGAAAATTCTTGTCCTACAACCTTTTCAGAGTCATTAAAGTAGAGAAGAAGGAACTGTTTCTTCTGGAGACTACATGCCAGGTGTACTATACTGTGTGTGTGTGTGTGTGTGTTTGGGTTTGTAATGTCTAAATGACAAAATCAGCTGAACTGAGGGAAGCGGGCGAGACTGGGGCAGGAGGGGTGGGGGGGATGTCAGAGGAACCGGGAACGACCACAGAGGAGGGGATGGAGTAGAATGTGCCGAAACAGGTACAGCGATCAGCAGTTCGGACGGAAGCGGCCAGCGTGATCCAGAGCCGAGGACGGCAGTAATGGTCCACCGCTCCGTTTCTCTTTCCCAATCGCGTCTTGTGACCGTACCCGTCCACCGCCGCTGTCAGGCTTTAATGGGCTGGACGTGGGGAGACCCGCACAGCGGCCCCACTGCGCCGTGCTTCACACAGGTAAGCCTCACCAGCAGCTTCTGGTATTTACGTGGTCTTGCAGGTCGAGTGGTGTGAATATATTACAATGTAATTACATGTACCATTGCCTAGACTTTCCAACATTTCTGGTTGTGTTTTTTTTATTACGAATCGTTTTTTTTTCAAGTAGGCGGGTTGCGGCTTGAGCTCGGTTGTTTGCAGCTTGTGAAGTTCGTGCCTAAGAGCTCAGCATCTGTGTATTGACACAGCGTAATACATGCCCACCAATCAGCCATGTCTCGCACGAGGCTCACGAACAGACAGAGACCTGATGGAGCGCCGGCCTGTATCGCAATGGAAGCCTGTGATGGTGCTTTCGCGGGGTTAGAACGGGCGAGAGTGTGGCGCGTGTTTGTGTAGATGTTACGAGAGACACGGAGGTGAGGTGGGGAAGCATTGCGTAGATGACGAGAAGGATGGACACAACAGGGGAAGTGTGGTTACTGATTGAAGACTTAATGGACTGAAAAAGGGCTGAATCGGCAGCATATAGTCCGAGGGCAGGGCAAACAGCACCAGAGATTGTGAAAGAAAGGGGGACAATGGAGGGGGGAGGGGAGCCGGATGGATGGATGGATGGATGGATGGATGGATGATGGAGGGTGCATGCTATGTCCCACAACAGAAAACTAAAGGATCTTTTGAACGTTTGCAGTGAGAAGACCCGAGTCAACCGTTCCACATCAGGGGTTGGGCGATGGTAACTTTCCTGATGGCCTGACGAGAAGATGAGCCCGAGGAGTTCCAGCATCCAAGAGAGAACCGGCGTCTGACAATGACAACGACTGTGAGCGCGGTCCTGTCCGGCGGTAAGGACCAGCGGAACGGCAGTCTGTCCTCTCTGGGCTCCTCAATCCACCTCTCGTGCAACATTGACGAGTCCTACAAATACATCTTCCTCCCAATCTGCTACTCCTTCACCTTCGTCTTCAGCATGGCCCTCAACTCGGTGGTCCTCTTCCGCTCCTTCCGTCGCACCAAGCGCTGGAACGCCTCGCTCATCTACATGGTGAACCTGGCGTCCACCGATTTCATGTACGGCCTCTCGCTGCCCTTCCTTGTGGTCAGCTACGTCATGAAGGACGACTGGGTCTTTGGGGACTTCATGTGCCGCCTGGTGCGCTTCCTGTTCTACTTCAACCTCTACTGCAGCATTTTCTTCCTGACCTGCATCTCGGTGCACCGATACCTGGGCATCTGCCACCCCATGAAGACCATCACCTTGGAGACCAAGCGAGCGGTGAAGGGCACCTGCGTGCTGGTCTGGGCTTCCGTCTTCACGCTCACCTGCCCCATCTTCCGCTTTGCACAGACTCAGTACCTCCCCAGGGGAGGGGAGGCCGCAGGTTCGGGGGCGGCCATCAGTGGGAATGGAGCTAGCGGAGAACCGGAGGTGTTCAACAATTGTTGGGACGATGCCATCGACAAGGAGTTCAGGGATTACGTCCCGTATGGAATCACCCTTCATCTGCTGGGCTTTTTTGTTCCGTTCAGCGTCATTGCATGGTGCTATTCGCAGGTGGTCCTGACCATCATTCGAACCCTGCGGTCGCAGCCGTCTGTGGAAGAGAGTCCAGGAGGAGCCGGCCGGGCCAGTGCTGGAGGGACGGTGGTCGGAGGACAGGGCATGTCCATCATTCTGGGGTCCCACTCCTCGTATGTGAACCGACGTCGCAAGTCAGTCAAAACCATCGTAACCATCACCCTGCTGTTTGCTCTGTGCTTCTTTCCATTCCACGTGACCCGCACCATCTTCCTGGTGCTGAAGGTCACCAAACACGTTGAATGTCAAACCATGCGCATGGTGTCCATCTGTTACAAAATCACACGGCCACTGGCCTCCTTCAACGCCTGGCTCAATGCCCTGCTCTACTTCCTCACCAAGGAGAAAAGCACCCCGTGCTGCCCTGTGCCAGAGCCAAACCAACATGGCGTCCTGTGGCCCCTGAGAATGCTGGGAAAAGCTGGTGACGAGGAGGAGGGGGGCGAGGACGTGATTAATAACGAGGACCCCAAGCCGAATGCCGATATATACCGAGGTCTCCCTTGACGAGGAAATGAGGGCCAGTGAACATTGCGGGAAGCTTTATGAAACTGCTGCAGTGGCATATATCCGTCACCCATTAAGCTGGGCGAGAGAACTTCTAGAAGAAGATCGTTGTAGATGTTGCTGGAGAGATGTAATGATGTATTGGTGATACTTGAACTCAAAGTTTACTCAAATAGTGATTGATTATGCAGATTGGACTGACTTTAAACCTCATGCATTGTGACTTTTGTTCTTTTTTTCTGCACATTAAAACTGACTTACATGAAGACACTTAGTCAGACCGTGGTGTACTTGTAATAGAATGTATTGTCTGGATTCTAATGTATTTTATGCAAACGTTTGTCAGTATGTATTGTACTTAGTCATTAAAGTTGCCTTAAATATGTAGAGGGAAAGAAAATGTGATGAGGTCAGGCTTTATAATGAGTCACATATTTTGAAACAAAGTGGATCAGTAATTATCTGCCTCTTCATTTTGGACTAATCCAAAGTTCAACTAATAAAAGCAATGAGCAAAATGCCTCTGAAGGGAGGAGAAAATACGCCGCTGTTTTTGCCGCTTGGTGTACACTTGGTGAAATTTGTAAAAAGATTGTTATCCACGAAGAGCTCATTCACAAAATTCCCATGACGTTTTGTTCAGTGGATGGTCAATGATTAAACATCACATTCATTTTGCAAGACAGATTTTCTATACATATAAAACAATCCATGCAAACGTGTATTTTATACTTACGTTAAACTGTGTGGCCTATTGTCAAGTGTAAAATTCTTAATGCATAATGGTTTCATACTATTTCATACTATTGCGAAGACTAGTATTTTTAAAATACTAAGATATCTAACGTTTTAAGTATATACGTACCAATGTCTATATATCACAAAACCACATGTGTAGAATGAAATTGACATAAGAGCGAATACTGTACTTTTTGTTTAAACATGGTTAAATTATTGTGACATTTTATATTATATAAATATTGTTTATTTTATAAATATATAATTTATTTTATACATTTACTGTGCTATTAAAACGTCTAAGGATCATTGAACACCACGCCCTTATAACCGATTTAAGGCGAGGGTTTTTACGCACAGTAGAGGGCGACAAAGTACAGATCCGGGACATTGCTTCTGAAATTCAAAACAAAACTTGACGTCACTTCTTCCCGTCTCGCCTTGCGGCCGGCGAGCTCGCTGACGGTTATTATAATTTCACAAAAAAAATAAATAAAAATTCCTGAAACAAACATATGGGGAAAATGTTGCAAAAGCTGCTATTTTTGTCCAATGTACACAGTATGCCGTGGTCCAAAAATTATAATTCGGTCGGGAAAATTTATATTTATTTTTTTTTTCCTTCGTTCCGTGTCATCACTCTAATAGAGTGGACGTGAGGGGGCTTTGGCGCCATTTTCAAACTCGCGTCTTGGAGAATGGGAGTCTGCCTCAAATACATTATGCGCTTAATATTTTTTTTTTTTTTAACTTTTTCTCAGCTACCGAGGAAAAACGGGTTTATTTAAAAATAATATTTTATTTCGTCCGAAGACGGGGATTTTTTTTACTCGCTTTCAGGTAAGAGTTGATTTACGTTTATTTTCTTTTATTTATTATTTTGCAATGTTGTCAACCAAGATATTATTTTTTAGGGAGATTTATTAATGCGATAATTTCACACGGCCCCGTTTAACTCGGCTCCGTGTAGTATATGTTGGGTTAAGGGTGTTCCTGCTCCTACACGCTTTTTAATGTCATCCAAATTCTACACAAAACAACAAATCTTTAGTTTTAAAACGTCATTTATTAGCATTGATAGTTAATTCCGTAGGTTTTTTAAATGATTTTCTCAAACATGGTTTCATGTGACGTGTGGCCAAGTTTTAATAGCGGCTGACAGGAATCGAAATAAATTCTGCCGCCGGTGAACGTCGCTCCCTAATCCGTCCAGCCTCACGACCCAACGCCCCCCAAAATCCGGACCCCTCCCCGAAAAGCGGGGTCTCTCCCCGGGACCCAATTACGCGTCGCCCTCTGCACTTTTCAAAGCGGCGCCCGGACCCGCCGCCCCGGTGTCCATTTCTCACCAGTTCGGCCCTTTGAGCAGAATTACAGCGAGAGAAAAGCGGGGCGTCCGCCTGAGTAATTAGTGCGCGGGAACGGAGGGGATTCGGGGGGGGGGAACGAATCCGACTGTCTGGCTGGTTCAGCTCTCAGGTCGCCCGGACTGCAGCTCTCCTCCGGTTTTCCGGCGTAAAAAAAAAAAAAAAAAACAGCAACGACGCAAAAACATCAGATCTTCGCACGCAGCGGGTGCATAAAGTACGAACCGCGGCCGTTCTCGTTTCCCTGCACGCCATTAATAACGGAGAACCCATCCCACGTTTATTCATTTTATTTATTCACCCCCATCAGAGGAGTTAAAACACGCGTGCAATCAAAAAAAAATCTAAATTACGAGCTGCACGCTACGTTTGTCGTTTTGTAATATTTTTTTGCAGGGTGGGGGGGGCAGGAAGGTGGTGGTGGGGGGGTCTGTGAGACAGACTGGTGTTCCCGACTAGGAAAAGTTCTCATTCTGGTATAATTTTTTTTTTTGCAAGTTTAACCGGTTGTGCGAGATGGATGCAGTTTAATTATTTTTTTTTTGCATAACCGGCTCTCTGTGTGTATGATGAGTATCAATGTTGCACATAGGAGAAAAAAAACAGGAAGCAGTTCTGTTTATGGGCCAGGCTGGGTGAGGTTTGCAGGCCACTTTTGGAAACTTTTGGTCACGTTTCGGTACACTTGCAACGTTTTTTTGATTTTGCTGTGCTGCGCTTGCTTTGGTCGGCATGTTGAATAAGCAGATCCGTTATTTATAGGTGCACATGCATATTTTTTACATGTTTATTGGGCTCCTTTTTTTTTTTTTGGTTTTGGCCTTTTCAGTGCTCCTGACTTCGGCAGTTTTAATGAGCACTGGCCGAGTTTTGGAAATTGGTCTGCAGTGAAGTTATTCTTAGTCTTCCTGTTTTGGGGTGAGGTTTCAGCAGTTTCACTGTACACGGAGCCCTTCTCCCCCTCCTTACGACAAAAACGGTTGATAATATTTCACAGTTGCACTATGCCATCACAGCACCTTTTTTTATGGCCTTCATTTTTAAACATAAAAAGAAATAAAGGACCGAGTGCACGATGGTCAATGTCGGCCAAAAATGCGATGTGTGCAATCAAAGACAAATTATAGTCTGTATTTGCCTTCTCTGTTGGTATCAGAGGCCTTTGTCTTTGTGTGTGTGTGTGTGTGTGTGTGTGTCTGTGTGTGTGCGCATGTGTGAGAGGCCTGGACGTCCTCTTCAGTAAAACTATCTGTACAACCAGAACACCATATTCTCCACTCTTTGTGTTCATCCAGTCGTTCAACACACACGAAGCCTACATTAAAAACACACACACACACAGTTTTCTGAACCACAGCGAGCCAAAGACCCATGTGACCGAGTGGAAAATCCGCAGACAGCGTTCAGCACGTGCATGCTCCCGTTTTTCTGTACGTTTTCGTGTTGCCCCCTTGCCACCTGTCCCCTACATGGGGCGTGAACGGAGTTCAGGTTTTGGGAAGTGGCATCTCCTCCTGCCTCATACTTTCAGGATCCAGTGTGGGGGGGTGGGGAGAGAGAAAGGAAAAGAAACAATAGTAGCAAAAAGAATAAATATTCTGCCTTTGCGGCTCCGCATACGGCCCCTGAAATGCAGCCGAGTTCCAGCTCCCGTCCATTCGGGCTCTTTTCCTGCTTTTTGGGCAGCGGAGCCCTATTCCCTCTTTTGTTCCCCCGTCTCTCCCTCCCGCTCGCTCTTCTGGCTGTGTGAATGCCTTGGCACGGGGACAAGAAAGCGAACGAGCGGAGACTGCTAGCTCAGGCGCGCCCAGGCACCAAGGCGCACAAATTAATTTTTTCCCGCGCAACGGTAGCAGCGCGGGCCCCTAAACTTCACACCCGCCTAAGGGGACCCTGGGGGGACGCCCCGATTTTTTTGGGGATTTTTCCACCCCCCTGAAAATGTTCATTTTAATTGTAGAAAGTGATGCCCCGGGAAAAAGGCTACAACCTCTGCTTTTTATGCCTACCAGGTTTCTTAGGCAGCCTCACTAGCTGCAGCTAAGCAGAGGCTGAACACTGCTCTGGACTCGTGGGTTTGGAGGTGAACAGGGGAGGGAATGAGGGGGTTTCAGGGGCCTGTAAATACGAGATGGGGGGATGAGGGCTTAGGAGCAGGACATTTTTTAGCTTCAGAATCCCCCATCAGAAAAGGAAGCCCCCCAGCTTAGGCAGATGGGTGTATTTTTGATCTGAATTTCAGACTGGGAATTCCCATTGATAAGGGCTGGGGTCTGTTGCCTTTTTGTCTGCATTTTGTTGGTACAATTTTATTAGAGCGTCCGGCCGGCTGGAACTTTCTCTGCTTTATGATTTCTATGTTATTTGTTGATTTTTATTTATTTTTTTGCCGAAATTGTAACTTTTTGGATTAACTTTGTGTATGTGGGGGGGAGAGTTTTTTTTTTTTTTTTTTTTTTTTTTTTTTTTAACCTTTGCCGAGTTTCTCTTGAAAGATAGATTGCATGGATTTTTTAGAATACAGTGATTTTTTTATTTAAAGACTTTAACTGTATTTCTCTGCCTAGGTGCATGGCAGACTGGATCGGGTCATTCGGCTCGGAATTCCTCCCTCTTCCAGCTCTTCTCAGCTCCAGAACAGTAAGAACCTGGACCGGGGGGGTAAGTGGATCTTTTTTTTTTTCTGCATCTGTTTCAGTGCTTTAGCAAAAAGAAGAAGAAGAAAGAAAAAAAAAAAAAAGAAGAAGAAGAAGAAAGGCCTCTAGATTGAATGGAGAAGCTGGGCTAGGCCGTCCAGCCAGGGCTTTCGCCCCAAATCTCACTTTTCTCTCCTTCTCTCTCCCACCCATTTGCCATCGTTGCCTTACTCGTTCGCTCTCTCTCACCCCCCGCCTCTCTTACCCCCCCTTCAGTCTCTCTCTTTCACTGTTTCTCGCTCTCTCTCTCTCTGTCTCTGATCGAGTGCGGCGGTTGAAACAGAAGTAAGTGGTGGCAACAGTGCTGACGTGATCAGTCAGCGCAGAACTCGAATCTGCGTCTTATATGAAATTATCTTATGGCTTTCTGTATGTCTGTACCTTTGTGTCTCTCTCTCTCTCTTTTTGTGTGTGTGTGTGTGTGTGTGTTTGTCCATGTGCAGTCATCCATTAAATCGTGGAGTCATATAAAATTATATGGTGGTTAATTTTTTCCAGTGCTAATGTAATGCTTGCTTTTTGACCTTGGGTGTCTTGTGCAAGGTCTTGTTTTTTTTTTTTTTTTTTTTTTTTTTGTCTATTCTCTTTTTCATTTATTACATTTATTAAGTGTTTGTTGTTTGCTCTAGCACTACAGCTTTGTTGCTTTATTGTTGTGGAGTCATTTTTATTATATTTATGTAAATAGCAATAACCCACCCCTCTTTTACTCACACTATTTTGGGTGTGGTATATATAGAGCACTTTGCTTTCGTTTCCAGTAAGCACATGTCTACTTGATGCTAAAGTAATAATTATCACAATAATTGTCATACTTATTATACAGTAATAAACGTGGGTGATAAATTAGTTTATGATTAAAGACAAACAAAAAACTTTTATAACTGCCTATTTTCAGAAACCTTCATTGTACACCATATTAAAAATATGTAATAAAATAAAAGTATCATATACTCATATAACAAATTTGAGTATAGGAATATTTTTATAAACTCTCCCCACACATGTTGTAACTGCTTGGTTACACACTAATCACACTCTGCATGACCACTTAATTACACTCATTTTAATCAACCCATAATATGCAGAAAGGGTAGCTCCGCTTTAGTAATTAATATCACTATTTGGTTCATTTTTTTTCCCTCATCTCACATTTTTTTGTTTTGTTTTTTTCTTTCTCCTTTTTTACAAAATAATTGTGTATGAGTAGCTTCACACACACTCCGAGTGTGTGTACTATCTATGCAGAGTCAGGAAATATAATAAAAAGAATTTACAGATATGACCATGATGCAAATCATCAGTTTGAAATATTATATATATTTTTTTATTAAAAATAAAATATAAAATACATTTAATATATTTTAAATTTGATTGGGGGGGGTGTTGTGGTGAGAACAAAAAAAATCAGTATGGTTTGTCTTATCTTGGAAGAACACCAGAATACAAATCGATTCATAAATAGGTAGATAGAGAGAAATTTGATAATTTGTTAATTTTGCCATTATTTATTTGAAACTGTTAGCCCTTGGATATTTACTCTAAGGAGGCCTAATGCACTGAACTTTTTTCCCTCTTGTTCATTTTTGGACTAACATTCTCTGTTAAGTACTCGTTTCTTTTGACACCTCACACATAATGCAAAATGGAACACCCAATTTCCCCCTTAACATGCATGTTGTCTTCCTACTCCTCCATTTTGTCTGGATTGGCTGGCCATCCATTTTGTGCGGCATGTCTATTAGAAGTGCTTGAAAGGGCATTACTGATATGGTACGAGGATGGGCTTTTTCCGAAGGATCCGGCTGACCCTTACTCATTGGAAGCCTCGGCAATAGGATCCTCCTGCCAGGGGTGTTCTGTGTCTCTCTGAAGGGTGGGATGCCAGGCCTGCATTACCTGCCATGCATATATTTGTGATGCTCTGAAAATGCTGCATTCATGTTGTTATTATTACAAATTTTTTCATAAAGTTTATAACATTGCATTCCTTAATCATGTAGGTGAAACATCTGTATTTTAATCTCCTCTTTTATCTGGACCCCAGGTTTTTTTTTTTTTTTTTTTGCAGATCTCCACCTCTAACCGAAGTAATCCAGAGCACCCTCTAGCAGCACATCATGGTTTGCAGGTTGTAAGGGGCAAATCCAAATCATTATGTGCTGTCACTGGGGACGCTGGCACTTCAGCAGGAAGAAGGGGCACGAGGCGAAGGCCAACGATTCATCGGCCTCCTTCAAACAGGCTCAGATGGTGCTGACCGAGGCGTTGGATTATTAATACAGTGGAGGCAGAATATGAACAGATATTTTGTGGATTGAGACGGTGTCAGGTGAAACCACCCTCTTAAATGGGACAGTTGTGTGTGGGGAAGGGGATCAAATGAACCCGATTACTTTGTCAGCCAGGGCTTGGTGTGCAAATGTAATTTATTCTTTTCCACACCAGGTATCATCTGAGTTCATTTTTGTTTTTTTTTGTTGAAGGGATTGGTTTCATCTCAGATCGTTTTGAATATTTATCGATTATTATTCTAACTCTGTAAGCTACTTATGCAGTTATCAAGCCTGCAAAAGACATTTGGAGAAGCGTCCGTGGAAATGTTCCCTTCCCAGGTCTCATTAAAACTTCCCCATCTTGGATTGTGTGCCTGGCATTAGCAGCACATCAATACTGGTAGCTGCCCTCTGCCCGGGCTGCCAGTATGGTTTGTGTTGCTCCACTCAGGCAGACACTCACACACTCGTTTTTGCGCTCGGTGCCCGGGTCATCTGTCAGTGACAGGCAGCGCACTTGTTAGGAGAGTGAGATGTGAGGCTTGTGTGCATACACACACAGCAGCTATGGAGAAGAGTCTAGAATTTCGACGTCTCTGTTTTCCGGTCCTATTCCTAATAGGATCATTTTATGACATCTTTGTCATTAATGTTATCGTATTATGAGGGATATATGCAGGTATTTTGATAACGGTGTGACTGATAAGTTGCTGATACCATCGTTTATCATGGCATGAAATTCTGTTCTAGACTGCTGTTTTAGACCCAATGTTTTCTTCCAAGAATTCAAGAGTTTGATATACACCAATTAATAAAAGATTTTTAAATAATTAGAATTTATTCTACAAACAATATCTTAATATTTTTGTATAGCAGTCCACATATGCATTTCTCTTTTTCACACTGGTGAATAATATGAATGACCGAAAATATAGCTGCTACAAAACAAAACATTTTTTTTATTGAATTTCAACTTTGAAAAGAAAGTCTGTACAGTTTCCACTGAGCTCAGCAAGTAGTTTACAAAGTTTGTAGGGTACTTTAAAAAGTAAAAAGAGAGACAGCTTGATAAATATGACTGCAAAATACAGGGAAACATACCGGTGGTGAGTGTATCACTTGTCAAGGTTTACAGTGGCAGCACTATCTGTGGAGCTTACGGTCACTATGTGCCACACAGGATTAAAAAGCATCGACAAAGCACATTTATGCTCATCAACAGGAGGGGGGGTGTACTGTTTCTTTTCTCAATAGTGGTGTACATACAGGTTAACTTGTGTTGAGCACCGTTTTTATGCAGTCAGTAAGGTACAACAATTATTTTTTAAAATTCTAAGTTGCATATATGTACACCGCTACTGCTAATAACAGAAAAAAATTAAATAATTTTAAAAAAATCTTCCTCTGATGAAATGGGAGAAAACATGGAGTGCTTCTGAGGCCCTGAGCCCATGGGTGGCAGCCACCTCTCCTTCATGGGTGGGGATGTCTGGATGGCAGCTGAAGGTAAGTTCAACGGGAGAGCAGTGGAAGATCAGAGGAGTTCATTATCAGGCTGGAGTCGAGATTGAGGCTGTCTGTAAAAGAAAAAACATAACTATGAACAAAGTTTTTTTTCACCCTTCCATTAGCAGAATAATACTGCCAACATTTTTTAAAGCAGCAACTTTACCCTTCATGTAAAAGAACATGTCTATTAATGACAACCTTTAAACATTTGACATCGTCCACCATCTCTTACAAGCAAAGTCATGAAGCCTTTGAAGAGTGAGGGCATTTTTAAATGAATGGACTCCCATTAACTTTCAACCATAAAATATTCACTAGGCAACGCACCACCCATCCAGGCTCAACTGCACCACTAGCAGACCCACTTGAAGCACACATCCCGCAGGTAGCGGATTCAATGAAGCAGCACATGCCCTGATATGCCTTATTGGTTAACCTCATTGGCTCAAGATGTGTGGGAGCCCATTAGCTAAATTGGTGCTCGCTTGGGTTGAAACCAAATACCTGCGGGGCACACAGGGCTGGGTTTAAATATCATAGCACTCGCCGCTCCCAAGGCAGATTTAAATGAATTCATTATAGATTTGTTATTCCTGACTTTTACTCACCTGCTCCCAACAAAGATAATGTTTAATTCTAAGTAATATGGCTTAATGGGACTTTCATGGTAATTTGGTGGGGGGTGCAGTATGAAAAGTTACACTTGTGGCAAACTTCTAAACACCTGCATTAATAACTCTTAAAACATCGGCTGATCATAATTAAGTCATATTAAGAAATAAAAAAAATCATTTGGCTTTAACCTGCAACATCTTCAACTTTGTGTTCTATTTGGTTCTGTCTAATGTTATTGGTGAGGCCATTATGTGCTAAACTCCCGTTAAATAAAGTGAACAGAAGGACTTGGTATAAATTGGCCAAGGAAGGAAAACTGGTGACAGGGTCATGGGAAGATCTAATGTAGCTCAAATTGCTGTAGGTATGTCTCGATCACTTATATGGCATCGGAATGCACTTTTTACATGGAGGGGTGAACTTGATCAGCAACAATGTTTAGGCAAGTTGTTTGTGACAAGATAACATCCACGTGAGTGCCCTGCCACACTGCTGAATGGTGACAAGGATGGTTTGAGGAATGCAACAACCAGTTTACTTGGCCAACATTTTCCAGTCTGATCTGTGAGATATGCTGGAAAAACAAGTCCAATCCATGGAGGCCAGAGCTTGCAACTTAAGGGATCTGCCACTAACCGCTTGGTACCAAAGTCCATGCTCAGTGGCCCAGGGTTGAAGGCGAAAGGGGAACCTGCTCAATTATCATTTTTGCTGCGTTCATTCAGGAATCCAGAGCTGCAGAAATGTTTATAAATCCCTGTAAGCTTATTATTTTTCACAGGAAACTCCGAGATAGTCATGTATATTAACAATTGAATTAAAACGAGTTAATGAATGGTAAATTAAACTCACTTACCTTGATCAAAATTAAGTTTCTTCGTGGAGCCTTCACAGAGTCCCTCTATGTCCACCAGGTCACTGTTAACGTCAGAGTCATTCAGTGCACTCAGTGTGACGTCTGCTGGAGAAGGGGTCAAAAATATATTATATACATACATTATCTCATATGGTGTACTTCACAGGTCGAGTTGCTCAAAAGATGCAGCTATTTCCATTCCAACGTGTGCTACTCCCTGTTTTGGTTCATATGAGGACAGATCAGATGTTACTGTACTGTACTGTACTGTATACCATTAAAAGGTACTGCGTCTAACAAGGCCCTGCTGACAGAAAGCAGTAAATTGTTCAATTCCTGTCAGTGTAGGTCCTGAAAAGCTTTGTGTGGATCAGAGGGAACCAGCTTCACCACAGATGTGTCACGTTCCCATGGTAACGCCTATGATTCACCGAAGAAAAGTGGCATATGGCCAACTGCACATGTATCAAAAGCGGGACAAGTTAATGCTTGCCTCACTGTACTGACGCAAGGGACGGCTGGGACAGGAGGGACATCGGGGTAGGGAACAGTACGATTATGTTGGAATTGTATAAAAATAGGAAAGTGGGTCAGTACCCCGCACCAGTGTGTACTTCACTCGGCAAAATAAGAACAAGTTCTGAAAATTGCACCAGCACATTATCCTTGTCACTTCATCGTTGCACATGGCAGCATTTGGGAAACAACATTAGTCACACAGCTGAAAATGTCCAAAATCTGTTAAATAGCCACAGGAGAAGAATGTTAAGGAGACATACCCTCAAACCCAATGTCTAGATGCTAATGGAATTATAACTTGCAGAATTTCATATCATACATGACCCCCGCATTATACAGCTTCCTAATTCCTTAAAGAATACAAAAAACGTGCACCTGCAGTCTTCTGTTTCTTAATGGTGGGTGGACCTGGGGAGGTCCCCTGCAGACTTGCAGTCACGACCACCTGAGACGTCGGTACAGTGATGACAGTGGGAGGTGCTGGCGGCGCCATGGCAACGGGAACCTTTTTAGCAATCTTCTTCTGAGGGTCAGACATCAAAGGAATGCCACTGTCTTCGTACAGCTTTCTTTTGACTGTCGTCTTGATCTGTGCCCTGATGTCAGACATGGTTGACAGAGGTCGTTAATTATGGGTGCCGTGCAAATAAAAGCAGGGCCGTCACAAGCAGGCCATCACTAACAGTTTCTGGCTTGCTTTCTCTTGAATTGATCGAATAAGGTCATTTAAAGGTTCCCTATTATGAAAAATAAAACGCATACAAGTTCCCCCTGCCTGTCTGTGGTCCTGCAGTGGCTAGAAATGGTGATATGTATAAAGAACATCAGCTTCGACGATTGGATCTGCAATTTCTATCCTTAAGTCATCATAAGTGAAGTTGACTGTCATTGTGACACACAGTGAAATGTGTCCTCGGCATTTAACCAATCACCCTTAGTGGGCAGTGCGTGGGGACGGTGCTTTGCTCAGTGGCACCTTGGCGGATCGGGATTACGGCAACCTTCTGATTACGGGGCCTCTTCCTTAACCGCTAGGCCACCACTGCCCCACGTATGGGGAACGTTACGCCACCAACCGTCATGGCTGGAAAATGAGTGGACCATTGCAGTTAGTAGGTGACTGGATGTAAAAATGAGCATGCAAGGCTCTGAAGAACCACTGGGTTCATTTTATTTCTTTCTGGGAAAAGAAAAAACTTTTTTACATGATGACGTAATTCCGCAAAGTTCTATAGGCCACTCTTCTCATTGGCATTTAAAGATGCACACACTGAAATGTGTGTGTCATTATGTCATTATGTGGCTGTAAATGTGCACCACGGCTGAATTTCAGGAAGAGACTTCAGGGAGGCACTAATACCTACATAAAATAGCATAATAGGGGACTTTTAAGAACTTTAAAAGATGATCAATGAATCCTATACCGAGAAAGTTATAAAAGAAGTAATAAATTAACTCATTCAGGTCTTGATATTTATTTGTATAAATACATAAATGTTGGTTTTACTATTCTGTTTCTTTACATGACATTTATCAGATGCCCTTATCCAGAGCGACTTACACTCAGCAGTTACAGGGACAGTCCCCCTGGAGACGCTTGGGGTTAAGTGCTCAGGGACATAATGGTAGTAAGTGGGGTTTGAACCTGTGACTTTGTTCTTCTGGTTCATAGGCGAGCGTCTTACCCAGTGGACCACTATCACCCCCTTTCATGCAAGGTACAGGGTTTAATAGTATTTTACTATTCAAGTAGGAGTTTATCTGATTAGTCCTGGCAAAACTAACCTACTTCATGGTCCTCCAAAGATCCAAAGCTAGTGTGAGCGGGTGGAGAAGTGAGCATGCTTACACAGTGCGCTGCTTGATGACGGAGCTGAGCGCGTTCAGGTCGTCACCAAAGCGCCTCACAGCCGACCGCAGCATCTCTATCTCTGTTTCTGTCCACTTGGCTCTGCAATGAGACACAGCCATGGTGGACAAAAAGGAATGCCGAGCCCGGGGAACGCTGCATCATTCAAACACAACACGCCCATCAGCCGTTGCGAGACCAACTTGTTGCGAGACCATGTAGGAGACAAATTCAAGAGAAAGCAGCGCTCAAGATGGCTTTTCAGAGAATTCACTTTCACTGTAAAACAGCAAAGTGTTTAAAAAGACGAAATGAACCGGGAATGCAAACGGAACCACGACTGCGAGGTCAGCATGGAGTCTTGTTTTGGAGTGAATATATTGATTACAAGAGTATAACTTGGCTGTTGGACGTCTGAAGAATGTAATCAGCCACACCCCCAACTCAAAGAGTTACGATTATCTCAGAAGAACCCCACAACACGTTCTCTGTTACATTTTGTATTAATAACCGTGCAGGTTGCAATTTCTCACCCGGCTGGACTGGATTCGGCCACCGGGTGCAGCTGCATGGTCAGTTCCCCCAGCTTGGTGAACGCAGCTCCTGCCGCCGAGAAGATCTCTCCGACCTGGGACCACCAAATATCGACACATGTTTTTATATTATTTCGACCGTGCCTGAAAGGCAAATTGAGTTATTTGTTTAACCCTTGAAGGCCGGTCGGGCACCACTGTGATGATCGGGGTTTTTTTTTTAAGCATCGTGGTGGGCACCGGACGAAGGCCTTGAACTTTGATAAAAGGTTCATTTTTCTTTCGCAAATATGAAAATCTGTCTTTTAAATGCATTTTTTATGCAACCGTTCCAGACCCGGGCACAGTGTTTCACATCGGATCGTCGCGTTTATTGCACCGTTTAAAGATATCCTGCAGCATCTGCACAACACGCAGGTG
The DNA here is from genome assembly GCF_900700375.1 of Denticeps clupeoides. Taxonomy (NCBI): domain Eukaryota; kingdom Metazoa; phylum Chordata; class Actinopteri; order Clupeiformes; family Denticipitidae; genus Denticeps; species Denticeps clupeoides. The sequence goes on from NC_041707.1 coordinate 34,953,620, forward strand.
GCAGCGTCTTACTACAACCCTGTCGTCCCTACATCACATCGTATTATGTCAGCATCGGTCAAAGGGAGTTTTATTACTCGCAACAACCAATCGCGCACAAAAATGGATCGTTGCCTACCTTAGTGGAGGCGGAGGTCATTTTCCCGTCCGGCCAATTGTGTCGTCAGCCAACCCAGGAACGTTAATACTTTTCGCAGGTTGTTTGGTAGCCTCCTAGCTAGCTTGGCTTGCTAAGACGCGAGTCTTGATTCGGCGCTGGTGCGCTTCAATCTCACTCGAATGCACCCCACACTAATATATATTATATATATCCGCGGTCAACGTGATTAAAATTCCCGGGGATACGTCATTTTGGGCTTTTCGGGTCACAGTTTGGAGAAAGTAAACCCTAGAAACAGCTAAACCTCTTGATTCCAGCGCTTGGAACAAACGTGTTGCCAATTGCTGCGTGTCCGCGAGAGACTTAGGTCAGACTAAACTACTTCACTATAAAAAAAAAAAAATAAGACAATAATTAAAATGAACTTTTAATCAAATTGCCATTTGAAAGCGGAGAGACTTGCGCGACCCTGCCGGTTTTGTTTTTTAAAAATAGTGTAAAATTAGCAGGCTTGGCATCCCAAGCGCTCATGTAGAAGGCGTACATGGCTCTAATCTATCCGTTCATTGGGCAAGAAAATTACGCGCCTACTTTGTGATTGGTTGAAACCAACGTCCCTCATTGTAAGAGCTTTCGCTTAGAGTTTTTTCCATTTTGCCGAAGCATTCACTTTTTAGAGGCTTTCGGGATATACGCGTTTATAAGAGAATGTAATAATCTCATAATTATTATTTTAAATACAGACTGAGATTACTTTGCTACAATTAATCGTTTTAATACTTGATTTTCAAAGATTTGTGTGCTCTTAGCGACCTCTTGGGGATAAAGGTAGGACATACATACATTTAAATAGATGTATTTGCAGACAAGCATCTCTTTTCAAAATGTCATCCAAGAGTCTGGAATGGAAAACTAGAAATTTATACAAGAAGGCTGCAGTTTACTTTAATCTGAGATTTGTTTAATGAGGTTGTGTGGTAGGATTTACAGTACCCAGAGAGGGACAAAACACAGAACCACCATGCATCACACGATGCTGCCACCACAACAATTTGGCACAGCGAAAGAGTATGTTGCATAAAAAATAATAATAATTGCACCTCAATTGCACATTCACTTTCAAACAGGGCCGTTGTTTCTTTCAAGTGCAAGTTTATTTATTCTTGTAGAATAATTTGTGGACCAATGCCAATGTATTCCACTGTTTGAAACTCTAATGTGTTTACACGACAGCAGCATGGTGCCTCAACTGGTTCTGACAGAAACAGGCTTGCATTCATAATTACAGGACATTACAAAAGCCATTCTATTTAGAGGAACCATTTAGAAATGATGCACAGAACAGGGTGTGTGTGTGTGTGAGTGTCAATACACACACACACACACACACACACACACGTTTTTTTTTTTAGAAAAAGAAAACTTTACTTCAGTAAAATAACATGGCACTCTTTATATTGCTTTGTTTACACATAATCAAAGCCTCTTAATAATCAATGACCATATTAACATTGTTATTGTATAATTGTCTTTTAATAATGTTCATTTTAATATCAAATATATTCCAAATAAGTACATCTTATTATTGCTAATGTAAAAGATTATCTAAGAGCTATAATAATAATAATATTCAATAGAACTGGGATAATACTCCTCATACACATTAGTATATGGTATATTTTATAGAAGATAACAGTCACTTTAATGTAGATAGAGTAGATGTTCATGACATGCACAGGGAATTTCACTGGAAAAAGGGAAGGGGGGGCAAGGCTTCAAATTGGATGTGAACAGATGTTACTCTTCAGCTCTTCCCAGAGACACACAAACATACCTACATATATACACACACACCTAACAGTTGTCGTTATTCAACTTTACTCAAAACTCAATCGAAATGATTTAGGTTCGCCTCTCGAATCAAATGTCAGTTACGCCACATTTTAAAGCTAAACTACAGCATATTACTTCAGTTGCTGCGGGGAGCTGGTGGCTACCCCAATCCTAATACCAGCTGGACAACCCCTCGTCCAATCACAGCACAGATTCAGATCCCGTCTGTGCGGTCAAACGAGTCCAAAATAAATAAAATTGCACACAACAACAGTCTAAGACAGATGTGCAGTAGTAACTGAACGTGACAAAAACTATATATCAGCAAACGGGATATATCATCATCCTGGAACTTAATACTTGCAAAATACATCATTACAATAAAGGCACGTGCCCAATTTATAAAATTCGTTAGCATGTGCAAATCCATTTAGCACATGCCAAATCAATAGTCAATGTCATTTGCAACTAACATTCTTAGACAAATGACAGGTTTTGCCTTCTGTGCATATTTGTAAAATAAATAAAATAAAACAGTTAAATGAAAGTAACAGAAGAACAAAGCGAGTTCTCGTTTTCCGTACGCTCTTAACACCACATACCCACAACCTGAACCCAAGGCTGTCAGTGAAACTGGCAGGGCGATGACTGACACAGCAGAAAAAAAAAAAACAGAAAATTGCATTTCTCCCATTAGGATAATGAGAGTGCTTACCCACTGGAGGGAAATTATGACTGGCACATGAACGACGAGAAACTCTAGTAGCGTTCTAGCATGGACTCTCTTTTGTTTATATGTATTTATGTACTCTAGCTAGCACGTGCACTCCCCGAAATGTCAATCCACATACGATACCCACTCTCTTTCTCTCTCTCAAACACAGACAGTGTAGTGTAACTGAGGTCATGCAGAGGGAACCGATGTTCATGCAGACAGAGCAATCCAGACATGACTGAACGCCAAATATTCATAATTACATGACAGACATACGAGTGTATTTACACACACGTTCACAGACAAACACAGATCTGTGCCGCGACACACAACTGAAATGGCTCCATATTCCTGTATCTGACCAGTGGTTTATGCTGGACCCACAGACACATTAACGGATTTAATACCCAGTAGTCACTAATGACTTCAATGTACAGTAAAGTCTGACAGACGACATAAAAAGCAGCATAAAACATACAAAAACAAAAAAAAAATCAATGAGGGATCCTGAGGACCAGACGTCTTATACATAAATACAGACACACACATACACACACACACACACACACACAGTCTTCAGAGGTAATCACACACTTTTAACTCGGCTAGCAATTTGTCCGTGGATGACCACATTTTTCCACGGTATCTGAGAGCAGCCATTTGAGTATCGAGGAGTGCTTTGTCTCGAGTAATGTAATGTAGAGTAAAGAAGTAGTTACCACCGGCATGAACACTGGCTGCACTGCGTTTAAAGCAGCCAGTGGGATTCAGGGAATGACCCTGTCTGCGGCGACACCGTGAGTTTGACCTGTTCCGTGGAAAAATCCAAGTTGTAGAAACTATGAAAAGATGCGGTCATCCTCCCCTCGACATTTTTTTTTTCCCGCCCCGTTGCGCTGTCCGCCTAAAGGTCAGTGCAGCGCTCTTGCTTGCTATAGTGATCGAACTGACTCTTCCAGTGCATCATGTAGGAACTCCAGCGATGGAACTCCACCTTCCACTGCCGCTCCGCCTCGTCGATATTATCTGATTGGGGGGGAAGGAGGGGTGGAGAGATGGACAGGGAAAGAGAAAAAGATGAAATTATTGGTCCGAAGCTGCCGGGAGGCTGATTTACAACAGTTGTTTATACCGAGCATTAAGCAGAAACGATCACCCATGCTGGACAACCCACGTTTCGAAGGTTGAGGTGCCCGAGTGGTGAGGTGTCACAACCACATCATGATGGGGGACACCAGAACCCAGCCTTGTGTTTTGATTTGTGTCCAATGGGAGCTGGCAGTCAACTTGCATTTAGTAAATGGGGTTGTAGAACACACACACAGAAAGACTTGGCGTTTCCTCAGACACAGCCAAGTGATGTGTGAATACTTAAGATGGTCACGCGGGAAAGAGTGTGATCATTTAACAGAAAACAAGTCATCGGTATTAAGAAAATCCGCACTAGGAAGGCATTAGATGTGTAAGATATGTAAACCAATGGTGACTTCATTGGTTGAGAATATACTGAAAGAGAACAAGAAAGGGAAAGGAATCAGTGAACCCAACCTGAAAAACCACAAACTCAAAAGGACAAAGGAACGGCGCGCTATTTGCTGCTCTGACTCAAAGTGGTAGCCAGTAGCGTGACCTGTAAACAGCCTCCTCTTACGTCAAGGCTTTTCTTGGAACAGCCGTATTGCCTGCTCCTTAGACGAACCTGAACACTCCTTCGTTCTACAGTCTGATGCTCTCCACTTTGACCGCCACCATTACGCCATGATTGCCCACACTATCTGGAACTCCTCGATCAGACGAGGCCAACACACGGTTAGAAGAATTGTAAACACCTCTTTTGGACTTTTCCTGATTGTAAATGCAGCCAAGTCTTCGAAGAACTGGGATGCCAGTGACAGGAGGATAAAAGGTGTGGCGCACGTCTGCACTGCTGTTTACAGTAGGGTCTCGTCCTGCTACACTTGGTTGGCATTCATGAGTTTCGTACCAAAACGAACAACAAGGCAGTGGAGGGACGTTCACTATTTTTTTTTCGCCATGTCTGGGACATGCTTGCCAATGTCTCAAGTCTACAGTAGCTTTTCTGGTATGCTTGGCACTGGCAAATGTACTCAGAATCAACACAAAATGAACCCTCAGGCAATAAAGAGCTGCCGGATGATTAAACATAATATAAGAAAAAAAAGCGATTACATTGCTGCAAGTTTTTGTTCTAAACCCCAATATGCTATTAGTGTGACTGCATCTTCAAACCATGGATGGACACTGCAGCCAGAGCTTCTAACTTATCTCGTTTGCCGATGGTGTCCGATGGTGTTAAGTAGCCATGGATACTGAAACCCAGCCAGATACACCGCAACAAATCAGGCGTCTGTCTATATTCAACATTTGCCTAGTAGAATATTCAAATCAAACCATTTTAAGTTAAAAATAAAAAAAAACAACAACGACCATAAGAACACTGTACTGTATATGACTAGCAAATAAATTTTTTATCATAAATGTTAACACTCACAGATTATGCTTTATTGTATATGCCATTGTTTTAATTGTCATGTTACATTTGGTTTGGTTATGAATAACACCGTCCGAGTTTGATGATAGGTGGTAATAAAAGTTGCTCAACAGCGTGACACACATGACACTCTATAGGCTACTGTGCCCTCCTGCCCTCTAAGGCAACAAGCATTTTTTTTGGAACGCTGAAGTCACTGCTGGCTTCTAATCTTAGCCCTCGTAAGCTGAAAGAAGCACCATCCTTTCCATATTTAATGTACAACCAGAGACAAACAATCTGAACTGTCAGTCAGCTGGTCTTTCAGACAGAGATATTTTAGGTGCTGAAGACTAATTTTATCGCATTGCACTGTCTGGAAACTGACTAGATCCTTTATGGATTGCTGCTCCATCTGGTCATTCCATCCTGTGTAGGACTACTGGATATGTCAGCTGTCAGGAAAAACGTTGGTTTTAGTACATTTTCCTGATTAAAGTGATGTTACGCCCAAACCAAGTTCAGCAGCTTCAAGTAAAGTAACCCAGTCTCGGGGTACCTGCTGTAATTGTCTACAGGAACACTGGTGAAGACTGAGGGACAGTAGAATGATCATATGTGGCCATCTCAGCTACATGTGGCTAGACACTTCTAGGAAATGGTCCATTGCTTGGAAGGGAAAAGGTGACCCTGTGAGATTCCATTTCATGTCTACCCAAATACATGGGTAAAAAGATATGGTGGTGACTACTCATGTATCTCATCCTGCCAGCCTTATGGATAAGGAGGCATTTATATTTGCAAAAACAGGAACGGGAGTCAATTGTGTGTGTGTATTTTTTTCTTCTGTTATACTTGAACACAACGGGAGTGAACTTTTCTGTAATTGTGTTTTCTGGGTTCTGATCAAGGTCGAGGTTAGAGTTCATTTTTGCAGTGTAAAGCGACTTTGTAAACCAAAGACACTGAAGAGTGTAACATCACTTTAATGTTTCACGTTATGTGTAATATAATATATATAATATATTGATATAGGTTACACTGTTTCTGCATTACCGGTGATGTTGAGCAGTCTGGGAAGGAACCGGTTCCACAAGGCACACAGCTGGGTTCGTAGGCCCTTGTGCACTTTTATTGGCTCTGTGTTTAGTGACACGTATTTCTGCTCACTTGCTGTGAACAGCGGCCACCTCCGGCGGTTTTCTATATACCCATCCGTGTTAACGTTGGGGTTCCTGAGACGGAAAGGGACAGAAAGAGACCGCTGTAGTTCCCACATGACTGTGTGAGAAAGAACATTACTTTGCTTTAATTATTGTAACTTTTTTATCTGCTATGACAATTCAGAGAAACTGAAATGAAAATGAAATAATAAATCAGGTCCGTACCCTGTGCGGGCAAAATTGGCCCAGTATCTCATCATCCGGCGACTGAGTTTCTCCTCTTCAGATGTGTAGTTAAGACGACTTTCCAGGGGCAGGCCAAACACAAACTCAATCTCATACCCATGAATAACACCCATCCACTCCGGCCAGGCCAGGTTGGAAGCCCGGTGGTCGAACAGGTACATGTACACAGAACCTAAAACAGGCGAAAAATAACAAAGGGTTAAATGTACTCTGCCTGTCCAGTCAATGCATGTGGTCAGATGCATTATTATCCAGTCAATGCATTATTATCATCATGGATGAAATGTGGTCAGAAAAAATCTTGAATGACCATGATCGGCGATCACTGAAATGTTTGGTGAATTCAAATCTGGCAACTGTGTTCAACAGTGACGGTACGAGCATTTCCACACACACAGTGTGAAGGAAACTCAAGGGATTTAGACTAAACAGCTGAGCAACCTTCAGAAAACCAGTGATCCGTAAAAAGGCCAGAATGCATTAATATAAGAATGAGTGATGGAAGAATCTGATGAGTCCAGATTCGTTCGGTTTCAGAAAAACAGGTAAAAAAAGGCGCATGAAGGGATGCAGCCATCATGCCTACTTCATATTTAAATTGAACAAAAAAGGTGAAATAACATATTTAAATGCCTACTTCCTACCATACAAGTCAGTGGGGGAAGTGCTATGATCTGGGGTTGATGCAGTTGGTCAGCTCAAGGTTAAGCAACGTTATGAGGTCAACTGAAAATACTGAATGGGTTATTCACTCAGTGAATTTCTTCTTTCCTGATGGCACGGACATGTTCTAAGATGGCAATGCCAGGATTCATTGGCCTCCAATTGTGAAAGTGTGATTCTCAACTGGGAAGCATGAGATATCTAGACCTTAACCCCATCCAGAAAAATTGGGATGTGCTGGAAAAGAATTTGATCAGCAGTCCAACTGCCCAGTCAAAAAAATGAAAGCATCTCTATAAATAAATGTTGTGACATTGCACTCTTTTTTGTTTTGGACAGGCGGTGCATGAATTTTTATATGGTTAGTAAGCTAACTGTTTTTTGTATAGTAAACTGGTCTTTGGAGTGAGATGGAGAACTATGTCTGACACATGCAATATAGATTAGCAGGAGAAAATGTAATGTAAGCCACCTATCAATGTTCTAGCAATGACATGATCATACATAATTCATTCAGTGTGACAAAATGTCATTACTTTGTACACTTACTTCTGAAGATGTTCGTATTCTAAATAAGTTAGTAATATTAGGGTTGCATTTTGTTTTTGCACATCACTTGTTTCACTTACCTTGTGAATTGCCTCCAGTGTTGGGAGTTGGTCCAGAGTTTCCCCAGCCAAAGGTTCCTGCTCCAGTATTACCCTGGTTGGCCTGAGAATGTTTTGCAATGTGTTGGGCATAGGACAAGGCAAAGTGCTGGAGTGGGCAGATGACGTTGTGGTCACCCACAATGTCATCCATTGCATCTCGGTTCTTTGTTGGGTTATTTTCATCCATCCAGTCGGTGTACTGCAGAATGACAGCCTCCAGGCCGATATCATTTGCATGTGGGACACCCATCTTGACTCCCTCCAGGAAGTCCTCGCGTGAGATCAAGCTGTCATTGTCCTTGCTGAAACCAGGGGCACCATAAATCAAGAAGTACGACCCTTCATCCTGATTGACGCCCATCAGGAGCTGGGTGTCCTTGAAGCTGCCTGAGCTGAGCATGGCGTCGGGTGTGTCAGGGAAGACAAGGCCATCAACAAGTGGCACAAAAGAGAAGCGGAAGAGGCTGCTGTATGGGAGAACCAGCCACTCCTGGTCAATCAGATCCTGAGGTGATTTGTTCCTCAAGCAGTCCACCATCTCAGTATCATTACCACCCTGGCAACCGACCAGCTTGGCCAGCATGGTGGCTCTGCGTCGAGCTTCTGCTGGAGTGACGGTGGCCCAGGGGCTGTTAGGTACCCCACTTTGCATGATGGCACGAGTGAAAAGGGGACGACTGTCTGGCAACAGGACGTGCATCCCTACTGAGGCTCCCCCAGCACTCTCTCCAAAAATTGTGACTTGCTTTGGGTTACCACCAAAGAACTGAATGTTATCCTGCACCCACTGGAGGGCCATACGCTGGTCCAGGATACCCACGTTTCCAGGGGCCTCTGAGGAACCATGGAGGGCAAGGAAGCCAAATGCACCCACCCGGTAGTTCATGGAGACCACAATCACCTTCTCTGCATATGCCAAGTATCGTCCATCGTAGACGTCTAGGGAAGTGGAACCACTGTAGAAACCTCCACCATATATCCACACCATCACGGTCAGATTGTGGGGACGAGGGGACGAGGGGACCCACACATTTATATACAGGCAATCCTCACTCATCATACGGTTGGGGTTCCACATCTCAGTGCCTGGAAAGCCTGGATAAGAGGTGTCCACAAACTGGTAGCATGCATTGGGGTACTCTTTGGTTTCCAGGACTCCATTCCAGGGTTTCTTTGGTTCAGCCCGGCGGAATCGCCTCTTTCCTACAGGAGGCTCGGCATAAGGGATGCCCAGGAAGGCAATCACATGACCAAGATTTGTCACGCTCTGGCGTACACCCTGGACTCGACCCAGTCGTGTTGCCACGACAAAGTCCGCCTCACTCTGAGCAGTGGAAGGGCAAGCAAAGAAGGAGCATAAGACCAAGAGAACAAGGAAGAAAATGGAAGCCTTCATCCTGAAGTATGTTTGCAGATGAACACTGTAGTGGATGGTCGGGCTCGGACAGACTCTATCTGTGGATAAAAGGAACAAAAGGACAAAGTTATAAAGTGAGGTAGAGTGACAGTGAACAGATGACCTAAGGGAAAGAAAGAGATATAAATACTAGAGGTTATAAATGGAGGAATAAGAAGGAGAGATAGAGAGAGCACTGGAAAAAAGAAAGACAAGGCTTGTGAGGGATTTAAATACCGTTATAGAGGGGATGGTACAAAAAAGATAAGTGCAATACAAAGATATTTAAAACAACAATTTAATTACTTGAACCATTTGAGGTCTTCTAAATCAGGTTCTCTAAGGCCTTGCATCTGCTGCACACATTCATACGCACACCTGTGTGTTTGTGTGGTTGCCATGACAACAGGATTAGTTCTGGAGGGGCTGGGGGGGAGAGGAGGCCATGAATTTGACTGCAGCTGTGTGTGTATGTGTGTCCATGCTATTTATGTCCCCCCCCCATGCAATTGCCAGTATGGGGTTCTATTTTAGAGGGTGTCACCTCTTTCCATCAGTCCTCTCTCACTCCCTCTGCACCTCTTCGCTTACTTTTAATTCTGTGTGCGCACTCTGAACCCCTTAGAACTTTGCCCCAGTGTTTGCTGAAAAGCCCAGCGAAAGTCAGAAGGTGTTTGACAAGTCAAACACGACTGTCTTTTTATTAGGAATTAACTATGCGGCATGTAACTAGGTTCAGTTTTGGGTATCATCATTCATACAGTGACATTCTCAAATGCCACATTGGTGACACCCTATGTTAGACATGGACTCCGAAAGACCTCTGGAGGTGTCCTGTGGTGTCCTGCACCCAGATTAAGAGCAGGTTAATGTATCCCAATTTGCAAGGTGGGGCCAGGATCAGCCTTGTTTTTCCGACATATCCTACAAATGGGAAGAGTTTGATGGAGATCTGATCTGAGACCAGCTCATGGGGTGGACCGTGGTCACGCTGACTTTTGTTCTGTAGCCCCATCTTCTGACGTTCTTCTAACATTAAGGTTCTCAACAACACCCCTTTATTTAAAACAGATCAGGTAGGCTTTCACAACACTGTTCTACACCTAACTTAGACTGATAGGCCTAATAGGTTCTGATGTTCTAATAGGTACTCACTGTTCTGTTCTGATAGGTACTCACCTGTGCACACCCCACAAGACCTATTGTTTTTGGAACAATTTCTCCTTCTTCAAACACATAATCTTCATTTTATCCTGTCCCTCGATGGGTGCCATTTGAACGAGGCCTGTCTGTAGTTTTAATGTTGTGGCTGACTCCTGAATTCGCCCAGTACACAATTTAATGAGTGCTGTAGAGAAGCTGCTCCCGCTCAGGAACGCACATTTTATTTTCCATCATCACAGCCGTCCAACCAGTGGACTGAGCGGTGATTAAGTGCATCACAATTAAACACTCAGCTCCTCCACGGGGACCAGTGGGAGATACAGTGGAGTTACAGAGTGCAGGGTGCCAGTCTGTGTGTCTCTGCGGGGTTATTAATATCTTCGAGGACAGCTGCAGGGCGGAAATGGGGATGAGTGGTTAAAGTGTAGATGGGGGTGGTTTGGAGGGGTTGGGTCGATCGCTGAGGCGGGTGGGGGTGGGAGGTTAGAGGCAGGGAAAACCGGGAGGAGAGGACGTCTGCGCTCGAATTAGAACTGGGAATCCGCGCATGAAGTTCGCCGGGGGGGATCGCTTTCGGTCGAGGCTCGCGCATTGTCATCTCCACCCCGCTTTGTCCTTCTTGCCAATACAAGACACGCATACGGCCCTGTATTGCTGTAGCAACATCTTGCAAGCATCTTTTGCACAAATTGTGGGTACTTTAAACGTTGTCGACTCAAAAAGGCAACTGAAAGCTGGTCTTCAGTAGTACTGGTTCCATTACCATGGAGACGCCACCTACTGCATCCTCTCCACCCTCACCACCCATCCATGCATTAGATGGGTTAGTCTGGCTCTTCTCTCAGATCAGCAAGATTTGCACGTCACAAGACCCCACGTGAACTCTAAGGAAGTGAACCAGAAGGGTCATGTTTACGGGATGCGCCTGAAAGGTCACGCCTCAAGAGCAACTGTTTGGGCAATCGACGCCGCATCTGCGCCTACACGAACAGCAGTGGCATGTGATCCTCCCGCCCAGTCCCCACTGTCACTCCGGACGGGGTGGCACGCACCGCTGCGCGGTTTGACGGGCAGCGCGGGAATCGCTGGAATTTTCCGTTTCGCGCGTCGCCCGTCTAACGTTTCACTCGCGGCGCAACGGGCGCGCATGCGCAGTCGGACGCGGGTCAGCGTCCTATTATTATCGCGCTTCAATAAATGTAGAGGGATTTACATTATTATTATATGAATACCAGTTCGTGAAGAAAAAGCATTTGCTAAATAAAATAATAATCAATAAATCAATATGGACAATAAACAACATATTTACACTTGCACATATATACATGCACATATATAACAAAACATTCTATATTATTATAAATGGTGATAATTACAGATCAGCTCAGCCCAATAAAGTTTGAAGAAACGAACAGTCCGGTTTATACTATACAGCATGAAAGGGGCCTTTATCCCATTTAAATCCTCACCAGAATAGAGGAGAGGATACCAGACAGGTGCTGGAGCTAAACAAGTCTTCATTTTAGGGCGGAAGCTGACAGGGTGCGAGGAGCAGCAAAAAAGGGGACAGGCAGGGAGAGAGGGAGGGCGAGAGATGGAAAGAGAAAGAGAGAGAGAGAGACGCTCCACTTCCATTTAACATTTACTCCCAACGTCTTAATGAAAACACGCAGGGCACTCACATCCATCCATCCCTCCCTCCATCCATCACCCTCAGCAGTGTAACAGGCATATTTCTTGCGGTGCAGCTATTTATGACAGCTCTTTCAATACGGTAATTATGCAACGCGGCCATGGCCGCTGGCTGCAGGCGCACTGCTCCTTCAGGTTGCTCGCAAACAAAGATTCTTTTCTCTCTTTTTATTCTAAAGCCGGCTGCTTGCGCCATGATGCACATCATCACGACCATCGTAATGTTGCTGAGGATGCAACTGCTCCTGTGATTATTCTTGTTATAAACACGTCGTTATAAACAGTGCGGTTTTCGGGTTGCCTTATTTCTAATGAAGGCGGCTTTATTTCTGGAGGCGATGTGCACATCAACACCCCGACAGCACATTTTATCAGACATGTTGTCCTGAGAGGAAGACGGTCGCCTTTTACCGCGCTGAGGTGTGCGGCACAGGAAACCCTACCTGGCGACTCCAGTCGTGAGACCGGCTCGGCGCTGCTGCCTCCGGTCCCGGCCGCGTCCTCTCCGGTCCGGCGGAAACGCGGCGACGCGAAGCTGAACGCCTGACGTGAAACCCCTCGCGGCTCTAGAGGAACGCGACTGGGTTGGTATACTGCTGGGACGACAGGGGGAGACTGACCATAATAAATCCTTTCGGCGGCGGCGGCGGCGGCGGACGAGCAGGCGAACTCTCGCGAGAACAGGCGCGCGATTTACAACTAGTACCCTGCAGAACACGCGCAGGTGGAGGCTCGGCGAGTTCGAAACGTGTTCTACCGTCTCTCTCTCTCTTTTCTCTCTCTCTCTCTCTCGCTCTCTTTCACTCTCTCTCTCTCTCTCTCTCTCTCTCTCTCTCTATATATATATATATATATATATATGTGTGTGTGTGTGTGTGTGTGTGTGTTATGAAATTGCCTACTACTATATAAATATTGTAACTCAATGGTCACTGTCACCTTGAGCAAAACATTACATTCTGTCCAGGTATTTGCAGAAATGGTTGTACATTTCTGCAAAGGTGAGGGCTACATGTCATCAGGGACATCAGCAAGACACTTAACCCTGAGTGTCTCCAGGGGGACTGTCCCTGTAACTACTGGTTGTAAGTCAGTCTGGATAAATGGTGTAAATGTAGTAAGAATTGGCTACACTGAATATCGTTTCTCAGTTATTGTTCATTCAAATGTATTGTTTGTTGCAATAATTCATGTAAGACAGTTCAGTCTGCACAATTCATGGAAAAAAATGGATTCACAAAAAAAAAACTTGATTAAACAGAGGACCGGCCGATGCGCCTGAGTTTGACAGCGTGACAGAAAGACAGCTGGAGGAGAGACAAGTGGGGCGTGTGACGGTCAATATCTCTTACCTGATGCGAGCCAGCGGAACGGGAGGGGCCAAGGAGAGAGTCAGGGTGGATTAGGTCATTAAAGAGATTGCTTGGTCTCCCCACCTCCTCCCCGCAAATTGTCCGGTCCTTTTCCTAAAAGCCAAATGCATTTTTTTTTTTTTAGAAATTAGGCAGAGGAAAGAACAGAGAAAATGGCATAAATTGACAGAAAAAAATGCCAGGGTAAGAAATCAAGGAAGGAAAAAAGCAAATAAATTAGATTGTCTTTAAGAACACTGAGATCAGAGGCCGGTCTGCATGTCTTATAAATGCCAGGAGTGGCACCAAGACCGCTGATTAATCCCGTTTACCTCAGCGCCGCAATAAAAAGCACAGAGATTTACACAGCCTGTGTAATAAAATATGCCAGTGATCATAGTTGGTAATGTAATGGCTAATAAAACTCACTGAATGGCAGCAATTTGTAAGTACTTGTACATAAAGATTTTGTTTAACATATTAAGTTGCATGGATCTGGAGTGGAAAATGTTAGAAGAAAATATTTACGTGATGCCACAGATTTTGACATTTTATTTTATTTGAGTTTCAGCAACTGCAGACAGTCTAAGTCAGGCAGATGTGTACCTGAGATGAATGTGTATATTTTGCATCTAATTATATCATTTATGTGTACATCTATACAAGTAAAAATTTAGATGAATGACCTCTGCTGTTGCATGAGGCCAGGGCCGGTTATGCGAAAGCGGCAGTGCAGCCAGGACGCTCTCCACTGCCTCTTCAGCAGTAATCCAGTTGCCATTGATTATGTGTCTGGCCAGAACCTGAAATATACAGCCATTCCTCTGGCCCACAATTAATTCTTCCTAATTCAATCACAAAATAACCCATTTTGCAAGAAGACAAACAGCAAGCCACAGCGAGGGAAGGCGAGGTGAGGGGAGTAGCGTCATGTTCTGCACAGTACCCTTATATTGTGACAGTGAAGTAAATTAATAAGCATGAACACAGGACATACAGCAGGAGGCAATGTTGGTAGAAAAAAACCTTGCCAAAATACTTAAACCTTGCGAAATACTTAACAAATAATTACCATTCTTAATTAACATCATTTTCTGATCAGATCTTTACAAAAATATACATGCCTGGCCTTGTGTACAGATGTTCTATATGATTATAAAAGATTACGTTTAAGCAGTGGTACACAAGAGGGAGTGCCATGTCATGAAATACCACTACTGGTGTGTTGAGGTCAAAGGTTACAATGGTTGTTCCACAGTTAACAGCTTAATTTTTGTGTATGGATTTTGCTACATTAATTTAAACTAAAAAGAAATAGACTAAATGAACAAAAGTAGGCTATGCTTTGTGGTTATGTGATTACATTGTTCCATTTATGATTCAGGCTATGGTCCTGATCAGTAATGTAAGCAATGCAGTAAGACGGAATGAATCATAGAGTTATTGTAAATTGAGAAAAATTGAATTGATAGACTAGTTCAAACGCCCATGTAAGAAGAAATAAAACTAGTGAAAAAGGAAAGCCCATAAAGGCTAAACCTGCGTCAGGTCAGGTATAATTAATAAAAGGGTTCAAATGTCAATTCATATATCATGCATAACGCAAAAATAAATTACGCCATGCTGCTTTAAAAGAAATCGTACAGGCTCTGTGCTAAGTCGACTACGCAACTTTCAACATAAATTTCTGTTC
This sequence comes from Denticeps clupeoides, assembly GCF_900700375.1. Taxonomy (NCBI): domain Eukaryota; kingdom Metazoa; phylum Chordata; class Actinopteri; order Clupeiformes; family Denticipitidae; genus Denticeps; species Denticeps clupeoides. The sequence continues at coordinate 34,968,778 of NC_041707.1, forward strand.
TCCAGCCCTTGCTGCGGTGGCTGGGTTCCTCCACTTGATCGCTGCCGGGGAGGGGGGTCATGGTTGCAGGGGCTGTTAGCGAAATCAGCCCTGACTGCAGGGTCTGCTTGAACATGTGAGAGGCAAAAAGTGCTGGCCGAGAGATGAAGGCAGAGTGGGAGAGAGAGCGAGAGAGCGAGAGAGAGAAATGCCTTTCTCAGGGTAATCTATAATGGGGTCGTTAAAAGCAACAGCGTGCTGATCCAGACCCATTATCTAATTGCTGGTCTGGTAGTGATTGCTTGGACACATCAATCTCGCCTGCTGTCTGCTCTCCATCGCTCTCTCTCTCCCGCCCTTCTACGCCGTCGCTTTTTTGCTACCTCAGTCCATCTTTAGCCATGCTGCGGAGAAGGATGCGGACGAGGCCTTGCGTTCGCTCGACCTGGTTTTTGTGCTGAGGCCATTATGAGTCAGGAGAAATTAAAGCTCCTTAATTCTCCTAATGGAACGAAACAATTATATGAAACCAGGCTCTGCTGTGGCAGCATTGTTTGGGAAGAAAGGCCCTCCCGCGTCCTCTCCTCCTTCATTTAAATATGTCCCTAGTCACGTGCATCCTGTGCATCTGTCGCCAAGGACTAGCCGGACAAAGTCGTGCATCGCTTTGTTGAAAATCCACAAGCAGGCTGCCTTGCCCATGAATCTGCTACAGCTATAGCACAGTGTGTGTTTGGTGACCTTCACACATCTTCACACAACGTCAGATTGCATTTCATTCAGCCAGAGCAACGTAAACGAGCTAGTTACAGTGACAGTCCCCGTGGGGCCACTCAGGGTTAAGTGTCTTGCTCAGGGACACATCTGAGCCTGGGAATTTGTGACAGGCACCCGGCGACTACCAACCCTTTTAATTATATGCGGGAATCACCCAAGGTCCAGTTGTTCCTTCGTCAACTGGAAGCGTGTCATGGTTAACCTTTGTCCATATGAGATTCATTTAATTTATCTATATATCTTCAGTTTATCAGACAAGCTGATGGCAGGTAGTTCAGCAGGTATATCACAGCACAGCAATCTCAGTACAAGGGTGAGCGAATGAACAAGTAAATCAACCAATCAATACTCATGAGGGAGTTAAAAAAACACCATGGCTTCAGAAATAAAAACTTGACTTTGAAGCTCCGAACAAGATGAACTGTAGCAATAATAATATAGGCCGCAATCAATCAATTAATCAAAAGACACACATCTGGGCATAAATTAATCATGCCATATTTTAATTTGGATTCCTTATTTAAGCACTAAACATTGATACTGAAAGAATTCAGCATTACTTTCCGCAGGGGGCAATGTCAGAAGAAAAGCTGAAGGAGATATGGGGCTCAAAAGTAAGAACTGTTATCACTGTCTTGTGCTTTTCAGTTCAAAGCCACAGAAATCCGTGGACTTGGACACGGTGAGACTTTAACTGCCAATGCTTGTGATTGTAAAGTGTCATAAGAGGCCTGTAAAAAGAAAAGCAGCTGTGGGGGGGAGTGTTCGAAGAAAACCACTCTTTGTCTGGAGGCGTTTACTGAAAGCAGTGTGGCTGATGGTTAGATAAAAACCTCATTCTTATTAGGCAACTAGGGGCTACAAAGTCCAAGCAATAGCTCACTTTAGTTGCAATTTAGCTGTATGCCATGGCATGACAATCCTAATAAAATCTCTTCTTCACCCTGTCGCGCCCATGTGACGGAAAAAGGTGGCCTTGACAGATTACGGGGAAACTGTAAACCTACGCCTCTCCTTCCCATTCTCACAATGACCTGTTTCCATTAACAATATAAAAAAAAATTGGATTCATTGTCAGACCTTGCGAGCTGCCAGTCCGTCATGGTACAAATTCAGAATATTACTCAGACATAGTGACCGCATGAATGAACATACATTCCAAATTTTGCTGGATTCTACTAATTTGAGGTGCTGGATATTCATGAGCCATCAGCCATTTTCATCATCAACAACAAACATATTACTTTACGTGTAACAAATGCGGGCTAAGTACCGTAATGAGGATGTATAGACGAAGCGGTGCAGTGCCCAATTCCCCAGTTCAACAATGATTCACAAGCTACACATCTTATACTGGCAGCATACCGTAGAATGGGACATGCCGGGCGCTGCTAACGTCAGACTGAACCACCACAGCAACAGCAATAATTCGCTTCCCACACATTCTCTCAATGTGCCTCAGTTCTGTAACCAACAAGTAAATGGCACTGATGGTTGTCAGCTCCAGACATGGAATGAAAAGAATGAAATATATGAAGGAAAAGTTGCAGAACCAAAATGAGGCTTTTAAGGGTTAATTATTTTGGATCCACTTAATAAACTGCGGGGTGGGTCAAGCAGGAAGAGGAAGAGCTTTATGGTGCTGATTTCTTGAAAGTATGAATGGGAACAGCCATAATCGGTGACACACACTGAACCCTGTTCCATGTACTTCATGGGGACTGTCCCTGTCCCTGACTGGAAGCAAATATGGACCAGTTAAAGCTTTTCTACTATATGCCCATCAATTTGTGATAACAGATTTCTTCTATTACAGCATAAACTGTTACAATATAATGAAATAAATAATTACAAATAAAGTCATTTTTAACATGAATGACAAATATTATGTAAAGTAGAAAACACCAATGTCCCAAATTAGAATTAATGAATTCTGCTTATTTAAACTTTTCCCCCAAGATTTTCTGTTATTAAAGATAGCACCTCCATCAAGATAAAGGCCAACTCTGTTAGATCTTCATAATTGTTTAAATTCTGTTTTTAAAAGTGACAGCTTTGTCATTAGAAGTAACAGTTTTGTTAACATTTGCATAATGGGTTTATATAGTTTTTTTATATATAAAAAACAAAGCAATTCAAACTACTGCAACCACAGCATGATTAAATATTCTTACTTCCAAATGGCGAAACACATTTATTGCATATTTAAGTACAATATAAATATTGTTGCACCTGACTACAATGAAATCTTCATAAAACTTATCTATCAGTTCTATATTTAACATACAGTTTTTTTTATTGTTACCCCTTCCCTGAAAAAAACATATTAAACACAGTAATATAACATTAAATGTGCAACATGTACTCTGGAAGGGTGTGCACTTCTGCAATGCTTGATAAAGTCAAATGCACTCTTACATGCAGAGACCAGCCCTTTCCAGCACAACCTAGGTGAATTTCACAAAGCCCATTTGCCCAAATTGAACAATTATGTACAAACGAAACCAAATGCAACAGGGTCATTTGCACTGTTGTGGCACAAATCATCAAAAGATAATTAAAATGTGATGTTTGGTTATACATGTTTTTAATAAAGTATTTATTCTATATTTTCCCATTTTGTACAAAAAAGAACAAATTTATACTACAATTGCTTTGTCCAGTAAGAATGGTTGTTTGCATACTACTACTGCGATTACTCTTACTACTACAACTAATAATAATAATAATAATAATACCCACAATAACAATCGTAGTAGTAGTATTTGACACAGAAACATAAATGTTGTTAAATTCTTTGTTTGGTTGTCCTGTTCAGAATCTTTAAATGATACTTTGTAAAAGTCTTAATGTCTTTTTAAAACATGTTTCACTACAGCATATTTTCCTTTTTACTCAATGCAAGCAAATGCTTCTTTAGATTACTTTGATGTTTCCATGGAAACCTGGTTTGTGATGCAGGTCATTGAGATGTTTCTCTCTCCATATCTAATCAAACGTAGCTTCTACCTTTGTGTATCATCGTTGATGTCATCCATATATGACGTGAAACTGAACGGAGGGTAATGTTTAAGCCACAGTAAAGTCCAACATTCTACATGGTTGAGTCTGAGCATTTATGTGAGGACTTGTCAGTAGAACTCAGGAGAGGGATCACTTGCCACCAGTTCTTGTCATCATGCTCTCAGCTAAGGGGAAACTTTTCTGCTTTTCTCTGCTCATTATTAACTTCTCTTTCCTCACAGGTAAGTCTAATGAACTAATTAATTACAAAATCATTTAGTAATTTATTTGTTTGTATTTACAGAAATGTTCAAATATAAATGTATTAATACTTACATAGAATTTTTAAAAATGTGTTTGTTTCAGTTAAAGTAAAAATAAAATCTAAAATTCTTGTTCAACAAGTACAAAATACATTTAATGAACTGCATGTACAGTAAAAACATGTTATATTTTTTTCTCACATGTATCTGAATCCAAACATAAGACAAATATTTATTTTCTAAACAACATTAAATATCATAATAAATTGTACAAATATGATATAATTACAATACAACAAATGTATGTATGTATAATCAATATATTAATAATTGCAAATATTAATTTTTTTACAGCTCAATTGGATGCAGCAACAGATGATCCTTTGACCACTGATCCTTCAGAAGCAACATCCAGTGCTGTGTTAACACCTGAAACCAGTCCAGATGACCCATCAGCAACACCCCTTATTCCTGAGGTTACGACTGCTGACCCTGAAGTGACTACAGCTGACCCAATGGAAACATCACTCAACCCAGATACAACAACTCCTGATTCTGGCATAACAACAGACAGTCCTTTTTCTAGTTCAGACACCACAATAACAGATGAGACAGATACAACAACTGATCCGTCACTAACAACTTCTGATCCTGGAGCCACAGCCAGCGAACTCCCAGAAACTACATTTAATCCAGAATCAGCATCACCATCAGTCACGCCTGACATTAGTACTCTTGACCCATCAACAGCAACACCTGAACTAAGCACAACTGACCCTTTACCGGACACTACTGTTGATACTGGAGCAACAACTGTTAAAACTACCTTTAATCCTACAGGATATACAGAATCAACCGTATATACAGAATCAGCATCACCATCAGTCACCCCTGACATGAGTACTGTTGACCCACCAACAGCAACACCTGAACTGAGCACACCCGACCCTTTACCGGACACTACTGTTGATACTGGAGCAACGACTGTTGAAACTACCATTAATCCTACAGGATATACAGAATCAACCGTATATACAGAATCAGCATCACCATCAGTCACCCCTGACATGAGTACTGTTGACCCACCAACAGCAACACCTGAACTGAGCACAACCGACCCTTTACCGGACATTACTCTTGATTCTGGAGCAACAACAGTTGGAACTACCTTTAATCCTACAGGATATACAGAATCAACTGTATATACAGAATCAGCATCACCATCAGTCACCCCTGACATGAGTACTGTTGACCCACCGACAGCAACACCTGAACTGAGCACAACTGACCCTTTACCAGACACTACTGTTGATACTGGAGCAACAACTGTTGAAACTACCTTTAATCCCACAGGATATACAGAATCAACTGTATATACAGAATCAGCATCACCATCAGTCACCCCTGACATGAGTACTGTTGACCCACCAACAGCAACACCTGAACTGAGCACACCCGACCCTTTACCGGACACTACTGTTGATACTGGAGCAACGACTGTTGAAACTACCATTAATCCTACAGGATATACAGAATCAACCGTATATACAGAATCAGCATCACCATCAGTCACCCCTGACATGAGTACTGTTGACCCACCAACAGCAACACCTGAACTGAGCACACCCGACCCTTTACCGGACACTACTGTTGATACTGGAGCAACGACTGTTGAAACTACCATTAATCCTACAGGATATACAGAATCAACCATATATACAGAATCAGCATCACCATCAGTCACCCCTGACATGAGTACTGTTGACCCACCAACAGCAACACCTGAACTGAGCACACCCGACCCTTTACCGGACACTACTGTTGATACTGGAGCAACGACTGTTGAAACTACCATTAATCCTACAGGATATACAGAATCAACCATATATACAGAATCAGCATCACCATCAGTCACCCCTGACATGAGTACTGTTGACCCACCAACAGCAACACCTGAACTGAGCACACCCGACCCTTTACCGGACACTACTGTTGATACTGGAGCAACGACTGTTGAAACTACCATTAATCCTACAGGATATACAGAATCAACCATATATACAGAATCAGCATCACCATCAGTCACCCCTGACATGAGTACTGTTGACCCACCAACAGCAACACCTGAACTGAGCACACCCGACCCTTTACCGGACACTACTGTTGATACTGGAGCAACGACTGTTGAAACTACCATTAATCCTACAGGATATACAGAATCAACCATATATACAGAATCAGCATCACCATCAGTCACCCCTGACATGAGTACTGTTGACCCACCAACAGCAACACCTGAACTGAGCACACCCGACCCTTTACCGGACACTACTGTTGATACTGGAGCAACGACTGTTGAAACTACCATTAATCCTACAGGATATACAGAATCAACCGTATATACAGAATCAGCATCACCATCAGTCACCCCTGACATGAGTACTGTTGACCCAACATACACTCCTGGAGAAACCACAGGAGGAACCAACACCCCAACACCCGATCCTACAGAAACAAAAATGACAACAACAGAGACTTCAGTAACAACAACAAACCCCGAAACAACGACAGCAGATACAACAGATATACACTGTGAAAATGGCGGAACCTTAAATGACGACAAAAAATCTTGCCTGTGCCTGCCTGACTTCACAGGTCCTACATGTACTGTCATTAACAACGTGATTCCTCCCTCAGGTAGGACATTTCATCAGTTCTGCATTTAATGGTATTAGGTATTGTGTAATTCGTCATATTTAAGTTACATACATGTCATTGTTCTCAGAAACCCTTAACAGGACTGTTAAAGCTGCAATTGTAGTAAAAAGCAATTTTATTGAAGAATATAATGACACAAACTCAGCAGAATACCTGGAGTTTACGGCAAACTTCACATCTGAGGTGAGGCCAATTTGAGCTCTGATCTATGTCTCAGTTGAAGAGTTGTAGTTAATTGTTAATATCAGCTTTTAAAAATTAATAATAACAATAGCAATACTACTAAAATATGCTGTCACTGTTTAATATTTATGGGTATGTCTAACTTTTTTAGATGTCAAAAATCTATCAGAGAAACATAGCACATTTTCTAGCTGTGGTCAACGTAGGCCTCAGGTAAGTATGACTAAAAAACATTAGTGTAAAGTCTTGTCTAGCTGATAAAGTGAGTAACCATGTTATATCTCCTAGTGAGATCAGCAACTCATTTGTCGGACATGGGCATGCCAAGAGAAGAGATATTAATGACTTGATCCTAAGAGAGACCAGGTAAATTTACCACCAGGGTAATCAATGCACAAGATACCTCACACAATAAATGATCTGTATTGTAAATCAAACATTTCATAACAAATGACTTGTATAAACATGAAAATATGTTTTATGTGCCAGTGTCAAAGTGGAACATGAAATCGTTTTGGCTGTTCCCAACAACCCGAACCAGGAAGAGGTGTATGAATCCCTCTTCAAAAAAGTGGAAGCTGTCATGACTGCGCTGGCAAAGTGTTCAACATCTCCTGATGAATCAGGTGAGTCTCAACACTTCTCACATTGTAACAGTATGGCGATTTATTGCCTGTCACTGCAAGTGACCGTTGGCCTAAATTGCAATTGTTTTAGTCAGAGAGTATAGTAATAAACTGAACCTTCAGTGTCATTCATATAGACATAGCAATTTTCTTAATGATTTTTCTTTTGTCTCTCTTAAGACTGTCCAAGCTTTGAAATTGTTCAAGTGGAAGAACCCCAGCCAGTTCAATTTGACGAAATGGGTGAGTAAAAAAACATACAAAATGTATGAATACATTTCTGCACAATTATGTTCAGATTCATTTCATTTTCTTTATCTACCTTGACAGGTTACTGCAAATCAAAAGTTTCACCAAACTTTGCAAAATACTTTGTGCCATACATACTAAAGGGCCAACTGACTTGTGTGACAGTATGTCATCCAGGTCATCCTGACCAGATGAAATGTTGGAACAATGGTACATGTGAAGTTCTCAAAACCGGCCCAGTTTGCTAGTAAGGATCCCTCGCCATACATCTGCACATTTAACATGAATAGAAAATAGACTCACATATGATTGTCATATTCAAAATTGTCTCCATCCAGTTGCCAGCACTCCCAGGACAACTGGTACCTGGCCAAGGATTGCGGCTACCCAGTGAACAAGATTGGGTTCTACAGTGGCGTAGGAGTGTGTGCTTCAGTGTTGGTACTGACTGTGCTTGGGCTCTCAATTTACCTAATAGTGAGCAAGAGCAAACAGAAGAGGTAAGGAACCTGTCTAATCTTGTGTGTGAAGAGAATTCATAAATCATTACATTTACTAATACTAATAAAAATCCAAAAATCCTTTTCAGGCATAAGAACAATAAGGAAAAATTAGTGACTCAGTGGCTGGATGACGACGTTGAGTGGCCCCCATCTAAAGCTGCTTTCTCAGGTTTGCCCACGGTCGCCACTCAACACTTGGTGTGTTTTGAAATTTATTTTTTGTCATACTTGACATTTATTCCTTGATCAGGGATGTTTGAAAACCCTTCTTACGTTCATGGGAGTGTCTACACACAACCAGAGGTTCCTGCCTACAGCTCTCAAGATGGCACCCCATCACGCTCTGATGAGAGCACACTCAAGCAAAGGTTACCCATGCACAAACCTTATCCCCTGAATCAGCTGCAGAACGGCCAGCCCCCACGCTACACCCCATCATTGGAAAGAGTGCAGTTATACAGTGATATAAGAAGTTCCAATAAAAGTATCAATATATAATGCATTTCTTTATTTCTAACAACTACTGTAATGATAACTGGTTATATGCTATATGCTAAACTAAATTAGTAGAAATACACATTGTAGTAATAATTATGCACTGATTATATTTAGTAACTCAGAACAAGATACAATTGTGCAATGCTGAACACAAACAGTTCATGAAGTATGAAATGTACATAATCTTTAATCTTTTTTTGTTATGTTTTTTATTTATCATTTATTTGTATTTATCTATTTATTCATGTTGATCCTTTTCATATATCTGATTCTTTAAAGGTATGTATAAACATATTATTTGTTGTATTGTCTTTAAGTGTGCTGTTCTGTACAGTGTACATACACTAATCGTCAAAAGTTTCGACACCTGCTCTATGATGGTTATAGAGACTAAGATGGAGCCATTTGATGAATCCAATGCAAGAAACATACATTGAAACATTGTTGTATCAGGAGAAAGTGTGTTTGATGAGTCTATTTTTTAGAGTCTTTTTACTTTAATCTGTGTTTGTTCACTATTGCCATCATCAAAATCCACTTCATGAGCTGCTCATTAACATGAATGATAAGAAAGTGTTCAGCATAAACCCACAGGACTGCTGGAAAACCCTCCCCATTATCTATTATGTAAACAATGCAAGGCCCATTAATAAGTAGGTGTCCAACTTTTGACTCGTAAAGAAACACGACATACAAAACTATCTTTACAAAATTTTGTTATTAGTTCATTTCCATGATAATTTCTATGATAATTTTATCAGAATAATGTGCATTTCTCAATGGAATATATCTCTGTTATTTCCAGTACATTTCCAGTACAAAAATTGCCCTTCTAATTGCCCTGTTTTGGATGAATGCCTAACTTTTACAAGCCTATTAAAGCAATGCCCCTGATGTGGTCTCAAGTCCACATTATCTCAACACAGCATCAAAGGATTAAATTAAGGCAGGGTATAAGCCATATCCAGGCAAATAAATGTGAGCAAGTTTTTAGTTGCTGTTCAAGGTACAAATCTGTGAATGGTGGCCTCAGTTGGACTTAATTTTTCCGTAGCTACGATGTCAATTTTCCAAAAGTTCATCTATTTTGTTCATCTTGCCAACCTATTTCTGCTGGCTGTGGCAGGTAATTATTTTGTTACTAATTGTTACAAAATAACTTATGACATAAGATTGTGTTAGAGAACAATCTAGAATGTTTTTTTTTTAGAATGTTTTGTATGGGCTAATATTTGTGCCAGTAGAAACTGACTGGGGATCGTGGTAAAATGGAACTTCCTAAGGGTGAACTGTGCTGGATAATATGGGCTGATATTTGTACTAGTATAAACTGAATTTGAATTAAATATATTTGTATCTGAATTGCACAAACTGAATTTAAATTGTTCAAAATGAATCTGAATGTATTAATTTGAATTTGAATTTCAACAAAAAAAATAGAAACAGCATTTTACAGGCCAGTCAGTGTTACATATCTACTGGTGACCTGAGCTGGATAATACTGAAATGAAACTAAACAAAGCAATCGTTTGCGTCCTTTGTAAACTATTTGTTCCTGACTGGGGCTAAATGTCGGTGGAAATAAATAAAAAAGTAAAATGTTGTTCACTCTGGATTTGAGATGTGATGCAGCAGCAATGGCCAAAAAAATGCAGCAGCACCATCAAATCTGCAATTTATACCACAACGCAACAAACTGACAAAAGATTTGAGCAAATCTTCATCATGTTGGCTGTTCTTGCTGTGCATTTACCCGCTGTTTATGTTATATTGAGACACACCCATGTTAATGTCGTGTGTATCTGCGCCTGTATGCGCAGTTAGACCAGGTTAAAATGTGGCCCATGTGGCCAACGTGAGCGTGTCCCAATCGAACATAAACAGCAGGTAAATGCGCAGCACGAACTATGCACATTACATCAAGGGGACAGCATGTAACCAACTGAATTCCTTTCCTTTTACAAGTGTGTACTGACAAGCCACAGCGACAAAATTACAAAAGGAAAATTATTAAAAATAATATGTAATTACTACTGCGATTAATCACGTTTAAAATATTTAATCGTTGCTCAGCACTAGTGAACTACTAAATGGCTGAAAATGGAATTTATGGAAAGTTATGTAACTAAGTATTTGCTCTCATTTGCATATATTAAATGCAGCAATTGTGATTCCACTAGATGAACCATTCAGAGAGAGCATGTGGACATCTGACAGTAACCCACCTTCAGCTGGAACAGAGGGCACATTTGCAACTACTTTGAACATACCAACCACAATTCATGGGACAAGCACTTCAACAGAATCCACAGACCCATTTTCAACCAACAGTGTCTCTGCACTGACATTGACAACTTCAGAAAGTCCACCCAGTGAGACAAGTTCTCCCTCATATCCAACAGATAAGGATTTTCTTAATACAAAATCTGAAGTCACATCATTATCACCAACAGAAGAAATATATGGCACTTCTATATTAACACTGACCACATCAACAATTCCATCCACTGAGGCAAGTTCTCCATCAGATTCAACAGTTACAGACTCTACCAGCACAATAGCAGATCCAGTGAGTGAAAGTACTTGGACCTCAGAGAGCACAACTACAGAACTCATATCATTATCACCAACAGGATCAACAGTGGGCCCTTCTACAGTAACACTGACCGTGTCAACAATTCCAACCACTGAGGCAAGTTCTCCATCAGATTCAACACTTACAGACTCTACCAGCACAATAACAGATCCAGTGAGTGAAAATACTTGGACCTCAGAGAGAACAACTACAGAACTCATATCATTATCACCAACAGGATCAACAGTGGGCCCTTCTACAGTAGCCCTGACCATGTCAACAATTCCAACCACTGAGGCAAGTTCTCCATCAGATTCAACACTTACAGACTCTACCAGCACAATAAGAGATCCAGTGAGTGAAAGTACTTGGACCTCAGAGAGAACAACTCCAGACGTCACGTCATTATCACCAACAGGATCAACAGTGGGCCCTTCTACAGTAACACTGACCGTGTCAACAATTCCAACCACTGAGGCAGGTTCTCCATCAGATTCAACACTTACAGACTCTACCAGCACAATAACAGATCCAGTGAGTGGAAGTACTTGGACCTCAGAGAGAACAACTACAGAACTCATATCATTATCACCAACAGGATCAACAGTGGGCCCTTCTACAGTAGCCCTGACGATGTCAACATTTCCATCCACTGAGGCAAGTTCTCCATCAGATTCAACACTTACAGACTCTACCAGCACAATAACAGATCCAGTGAGTGAAAGTGCTTGGACCTCAGAGAGCACAACTACAGAACTCATATCATTATCACCAACAGGATCAACAGTGGGCCCTTCTACAGTAGCCCTGACGATGTCAACATTTCCATCCACTGAGGCAAGTTCTCCATCAGATTCAACACTTACAGACTCTACCAGCACAATAACAGATCAAGTGAGTGAAAGTGCTTGGACCTCAGAGAGAACAACTCCAGAAGTCACATCATTATCACCAACAGGATCAACAGAGGGTACTTCGACAGTAACACTGACTACATCAACAATTCCATCCACTGAGGCAAGTTCTCCAACAGATTCAACACTTACAGACTCTACCAGCACAATAACAGATCCAGTGAGTGAAAGTACTTGGACCTCAGAGAGCACAACTCCAGAAGTCACATCATTATCACTAACAGGATCAACAGAGGGCCCTTCTACAGTAACACTGACCGTGTCAACAATTCCAACCACTGAGGCAAGTTCTCCATCAGATTCAACACTTACAGACTCTACCAGCACAATAACAGATCCAGTGAGTGAAAGTACTTGGACCTCAGAGAGAACAACTCCAGACGTCACGTCATTATCACCAACAGGATCAACAGTGGGCCCTTCTACAGTAACACTGACCGTGTCAACAATTCCAACCACTGAGGCAAGTTCTCCATCAGATTCAACACTTACAGACTCTACCAGCACAATAACAGATCCAGTGAGTGAAAGTACTTGGACCTCAGAGAGAACAACTCCAGACGTCACGTCATTATCACCAACAGGATCAACAGTGGGCCCTTCTACAGTAACACTGACCGTGTCAACAATTCCAACCACTGAGGCAAGTTCTCCATCAGATTCAACACTTACAGACTCTACCAGCACAATAACAGATCCAGTGAGTGAAAGTGCTTGGACCTCAGAGAGCACAACTACAGAACTCATATCATTATCACCAACAGGATCAACAGTCGGCCCTTCTACAGTAACACTGACCGTGTCAACAATTCCAACCACTGAGGCAAGTTCTCCATCAGATTCAACACTTACAGACTCTACCAGCACAATAACAGATCCAGTGAGTGGAAGTGCTTGGACCTCAGAGAGCACAACTACAGAACTCATATCATTATCACCAACAGGATCAACAGTGGGCCCTTCTACAGTAACACTGACCGTGTCAACAATTCCAACCACTGAGGCAAGTTCTCCATCAGATTCAACACTTACAGACTCTACCAGCACAATAACAGATCCAGTGAGTGAAAGTGCTTGGACCTCAGAGAGCACAACTACAGAACTCATATCATTATCACCAACAGGATCAACAGTCGGCCCTTCTACAGTAACACTGACCGTGTCAACAATTCCAACCACTGAGGCAAGTTCTCCATCAGATTCAACACTTACAGACTCTACCAGCACAATAACAGATCCAGTGAGTGAAAGTGCTTGGACCTCAGAGAGCACAACTACAGAACTCATATCATTATCACCAACAGGATCAACAGAGGGCACTTCGACAGTAACACTGACCACATCAACAATTCCATCTACTGAGGCAAGTTCTCCAACAGATTCAACACTTACAGACTCTACCAGCACAATAACAGATCCAGTGACTGAAAGTACTTGGACCTCAGAGAGCACAACTCCAGAAGTCACATCATTATCACTAACAGGACCAACAGAGGGCCCTTCTACAGTAACACTGACCATATCAACCATTCCAACCACTGAGGCAAGTTCTCCATCAGATTCAACAGTTACAGACTCTACCAGCACAATAACAGATCCAGTGAGTGGAAGTGCTTGGACCTCAGAGAGCACAACTCCAGAAGTCACATCATTATCACCAACAGGATCGACAGAAGGCACTTCGACAGTAACACTGACCACATCAACAATTCCATCCACAACGATACTAACCACAGTACCTACCACCACTCCAACTACAAGACCTCCCAGCACTACAACTACTAGATTACCAACCACTTCAACCTCAACAACAAAACCTCCACTGTGCTACAATGGTGGAACTGTATCTGGCACAGGCTGCATTTGTCCCAGTGATTGGGTTGGGGACCAGTGTGAGTCACCTGTTCCTGTTATCAATATCGGTAAGTGTGTAAGGTTTACTTTTCATAATTTTCATTGTTTAGCCGCAATAATACTGTATGAATACATTGTTTTGTTTTATACTGATGAACAGATGTAATTGAGGTGCCAACAGATATTGCATTAACAATCAGTGAACCATTTCTTGAGGAGTATGAGGATACTTCTAGTGCAGCATACAAAGATTTTACAGACGATTTCAAAAAAAGGGTAAGTTGTGTTTATTTTATTCATATTTTTTCTCTATATTCATTATTTTTCTGTATATTTGTAAGGGATATTTAAAGTGTTTTGTATTTTTTTGTCCGCATTTTCAAATGGGTAAACTGTGATATAATTGTAATAATGGACATTAGCACTGGCATAAAACTCCATCTCATGGTATCTAGTGGTACACAAACCAAACAACATACTTTTATAAATTAAAAATCAGCACTTTCTTCATGGATTAACACTGTTAAACATATAATGTTTTGTTATTTTCTCTATTCAAGATGGAAATTATGTATAAAGTCAATGTTAAAAACTACAAAGAAATTCGCATCATACAGTTGAGGTAAATATGTCATTCTGTTTTATAGGACATGGCACTGTTAAATGTTATATGTGGCCAGTAATGAACTTCTGAACTGCATAATTGTAATTACCTACACCTCTCTGTTCAAAGCAAGGGGAGCGTAAAAGTAGATCATCAGGTGATTGTGGAAGTGAAGAACGAACAGAACGCAACAGAGTCCCTAACACAGATTTTTGAAGAGATAACAGTTGCTGTCCAAGAAAGCATGACTTGTGATCCAGGTAATGTTCAGTCCACAGAATTGTACCAAAATATCAGATATAAACATGTTAAATAATTTGAACTACAGGGTTGAGAATCGTCTTTGGTCCAAAGTTGGCAACAGGAGGGCTTAAGTCAGACTGGGAGCAGGGAGGACACAGGCAAGTTATCGAGGTTTAACAATAACAGACAAGGGCAATCCATAGTAGTCAGGAACGCAGCAATGGTCGACGTGTGGTTTACTAGTGAAGAGCAGGTGAGGAAGCTGTAGAAAGATCAAGTGTTTATAGTGGAGACTGTCTTCTTCACTTGCATCCGGGTGCACCCCCTGCTGGTGTGGAGTATTTTATTATGATATATAGTTATTGCAGGGCAGTGTACGGTCTGATCCCAGCACATTTGAGCTGTACATTATAAAACAGTTGGATATGAAGTTAGAATTGGGACATTGTCTTTGAAAAGTAGCGCCCCTGCTGTGCACCCACTTCCCATGTGTTTCAATGTACAGGGTGGGTCATTAATATGGATACACCTTAATAAAATGGGAATGGCTGGTGACATTGAACACATTTTATAAGTGGTCAGAAACTTGTAAATAACTCATGAAAGAATTAAGTTACGTTAAAACCAAGCACACCATTGATTTTCTTGTGAAACTACCAATAAATTTGATGTGTCACATGATCCTTTTTGAAAAAACAAAAGTTGGATCCAAGATGGCCGACTTCAAAATGGCCACTATGGTCACCACCAATCTTGAAAGGTTTGCCCCCTCACATATACTAATGTGCCACAAACAGGACGTTAATATCACCAACCATTCCAATTTTATTAAGGTGTATCCATATAAATGGCCCACCCTGTATTTAAACCCAGTTTAAGCCTGTATTTATGCATGTTTAGATGTGGTGGTTACGGAGAATAAGATGGAGGCCATTTTGAAGAACCCAATGCGAGAAACACGTTTAGTATTTGTGTAGCGGGAGAAAGCGAAGAACATTTTTTTTTCGCTTTTATCGTTGTTTATTACATAACCTGTGTTATTTCACAGTTTTGCCTCTTCTTTGCTCTATAATGTAAACGATGCAAGACCCATAAATGAGTTGGTGTGTCCAAACATTTTGACGGGTAGTTTGTGCACAATATATGCATATTTGGCCATCTTTTCAGACAGTGCTCCTCCAGAAACTTGCCCTGGATTTACTATCACAGCCGAGAGTGTCCAACAACCAACAATCGATCCATATGGTGAGTTTAGGTGGCTCCAACACAAAGTTCTTTTTTTAAGAAAAAAACACACCGCTGCAATATTGTTAAAGCATTTGCTTCTCAACAGAGGTGTGCCGCACAGATGTACGTGGCAAATTTGGTGACGCTTATGTTCAGTACTTTCACCCGTACACCATCAATGGCGTTATAAAGTGCTTAAGCCAGTGTGATGAGAATCACAACAACTCACTGAGCTGCAATGCTGGAAAATGCCTCCTTCAAACCACTGGCCCATACTGCAAGTGAGTTGCGAACATTCCAACGTGCCGTTGTAATAAATACACCCGTGAGTAAAGGCATCTGAGAGCATGTCCTGTTTCTCGTTGCAGGTGTCAGGGCGGTTTTTGGTATTCAGGATCAAACTGTGAGCAGCCAGTGAGGAAGAGTTCTATAATCGCTGGACTCGGGACGTTAGGAGCAGCTGTTGTTCTTATTGCTGGGGTCCTGGCAGTATATCTATTCTGGACTCGAAGACAATCTAAACGGTATTTCACCTAAAAAAATTTTTATTTTGGAACATCAAAGTGGCCTTGTAACAGGGGCAGTGGTGGCCTAGCCATTAAGGAAGCGGCCCCCGTAACCAGAAGTTTGCCGGTGATGGTTAAAATCAGAGGACACATTTCGTTGTGTCACCATGTGCTGTGCTGTAGTGTTTCACAATGACAATAAAAAATATATATATCAAAGACCTATCAAATCTAAACCAGTAAAGAAATGTTGTCTATAATCATGGTGGCGCAGCGGTTAAGGAAGCAGCCCCCGTAATCAGAAGGTTGCAGGTTCGAATCTGAGGTGAGTGGCCACTGAGGTGCCACTGAGGTCCCACACACTGCTCCCCGGGCACCTGTCATGGCTGCCCACTGCTCACACAGGGTGATGGTTAAATGCAGAGGACAAATTTCACTTTGTGCACCGTGTGCTATGCTGCTGTGTATAACAAGTGACAATCACTTTACTATTATTATTATTATTATAAAAGCAACAAAAAAATTGTTTAGAGCCCGTTCTGACACATTTGTTCCAAACCAATCTTAACAAAATGCTGCTTTTTGCTTAGGAATAAAGACATCAAAAACAAACAAGTAAAGCAGTGGATAGACGAGGACTTTGAGTGGCCTTCCAAGAACAGATCAAAGTCGTCCAGCAACACAAACCTGATGGGTAACAGTCTATTACAAAGGAATGAGTGTTGTGTAATTAATGATACTTACACACAATCCCTGATGAGATGTAATAAAATGTCTCTCACACAGGAAATGACTTCACCAATCGGGTCACAAGCGTAGGCCACACTGGTTTTCATTACAACACCAGCGGTGACGTGGACAGCCAGGCAAGTTCAGCGCCACGTTATAGCAGCTCATGGGCCACACCCTTCCAGATGACACCAGACTTCTACAGGGGAGAGAATGGAAGAATGGGTCCCTCTCCTGGACAAGTAATGCAACTGCGGTATTTCCAGCCTGAGGACAGACAGGTAGGGCCTCAATGCGGATAATATTAACCGTATATAAAAATTTGACCTATAGGTCTGGCATGGGCAGAAAAATGTGCTGTTATCATCAATTCCCTTCTTTCTCGCCAGTTCAGGATCATTAGGCCAACCACCTTCCGGACTTCTATTGAGATTTAAATTTGACCTGCGCTTCTGGACTGAATACACGAAATATTTTTTTTTTTAAATATCATAAATATGGCAAGAAAGAAACACTTAGAAAATGGTGAAAGGGAAGCAATGCTTTGGTAATTTGTTTTATTTGAACAGTAAAATTAAAAATCTCTTCCATAACACACACCTCCGACAGCAAGTTTTTCCACACAAAGCAACGAACTAAAGTAGAAAAACTGCACCAGACTTGACAAAAATGTGACATAGGAATTTTATCAACGTATGTATTTTCGGAACTTCTGTTGATGTAGCACAGCAAGAAATTTAAGAATTATGTAAATAATGTATTTCATAGTTTTTCATACCAATTAAATAAAACTATTTATTAAAAATAAAAAAAAAACCTGGTGCAACATGCTGAATTTAAGACAAATATTTCCTGTGTGTTTGTAAAATCTGCGCTCATGAACTCTCCTTTCTTGCTAGAAGCGATAACGGCACCATAAACGGATTGAGCGGACAGAGGCCTAAATCCTCCCAGTTCACTGTGGGGTCGGGAATTTCTGCTGCAGCGGGCTGCTCGGCACCTTCCCCTGCAGCCGTTTCTGCAGAGTTGCCAGACTTGGTGACAGATGCCGTGTCCTCCTCTGGTGCCACCCTTGGCTGCTTTAAAGCTGTATTGAGATGGCCGTGAATATCAATCAAATGACGCTGCAGCTCTCTGCCGTTCAGCAGTGGGATTTCCTCTTGGAGGGACATGAGCAAATCCAAGACCACCGCACTCTCTAAAAGGGGAGAAAAAGAAAGTACATAAAGAAAATACATTTCAACCATGAATTTTTTTTTTTTTTTTCATAGATATCAGTGTTTTTTTTTGGTGCTGATTCCTGATATCGTGTATGGTACAAATCATCCCCTCCAGGATTTTGCAGGGTTTGTTTGGCTTATGAAGCTCGGAAAATTGGACCTGTCTGGTCGACTGAAGCATGCATATAGATGACATGTTTAATATATTATACGTCACATAAAAGCCACAAATAGCCATTAAGAATTTCAAAAAGTAAAAAATCTAATAGGAATGACAAATATCGCGATTGCAATTTAATCTGTTCAATATACACTTTACAATGTGTATAAAAAGCTTTAGCATAACTGTACATTACTGCACAGTAACTAGCATACCATGGACTGCAAGAGGCAGCTTTGTAAGTGGGCACGGCTTTAACATGGGACACATCTGATTGGTAAGCATGATTATCTATCACATACATATACATTTACAGCATTTACCAGACGCCCTTGTCCAGAGCGACTTACAATCAGTAGTTACAGGGACAGTCCCCCCCTGGAGACACTCAGGGTTTAGTGTCTTGCTCAGGGACAAAATGGTAGTAAGTGGCATTTGAACCTGGGTCTTCTGGTTCATAGGCGAATGTGTTACCCAATAGGCTACTACCACTCTCTGCAATCTTTAAGAAAATTAATTCAAATAAATTAAGTGCTTTCCCTTGTAACCCTAAGTTGCTCCAGGGGGGACTGTCCCTGTAACTACTGATTGTAAGTCGCTCTGGATAAGGGCATCTGATAAATGCTGTAAATGGTGGAATTTGCGCTTACTGTTGCAATCGCAAATTTAACACCAATGTTTTTGATTCATTATCTACATTTTATTTATGTCGTAACAGCATGGAACAACTTTGGGGGTTAAAATAAGGATTTGGAAAATATGCAAAATTTCAGTCTCCTTCCATTTTTGAGCATGAATTAATCTTACACAGTGATGCTTAAAAACCTTAACTCACCCATAGCTGTGAGCCGGTTCTCACTGGTCATCTTGCTCACTTTGCTTAGATAACAATAGATTCTTTCAAAGTCTACAGTGGGTTTTGGCTTTATGTGTGTCTCCAAGGGTGCCTGGCCCCCCTCTGTTCCTATGGACTTGGACGAAGACCGTGCTGCGTTGTCAGCCGCTAGCCTGTTTTCTGTGAACACAGCTTCTGGCCTGACATCAGGTGCAGATATAGAACTGGGTGGTTGGAGTCTGGTGTTGCCAGGTGTTGCTGTCTGAGGAGAGTTCGCACTGGAGGTTGGCTGACCGGGTGAGGCACGGACCCCTGGTGGGGAATGAAGACTGGGGGTTAAACCTGCCCCGGTGCCTGACAGTTTTCCAGCACCCCTGTTTGAGGTACCACGACTTGCAGACATCTGGTTCCTTTGAGACGCTGACATTTGCGGAGCAGCAAAAGAACTAGGTGCATTGTGGAGGGGGTGAGGTGGCTCGGAATGCCGCAAGGAATGAGGCTCTGTAGCTGCAATCACCAGCATCTGCAATACAGTGAATGAAATAAATTGCACGTAAACTCTGCCAGAACTTTAGCACGTTTCCTGACCCTTCATCAAAGCTAATGACTGCACATGTTTGTTAAATTATAGTTTCAGTGGTTATAAAACTAGCAACCCGTGCTCAGAAAAAGCAAAAGTACACGGTTACCAGAAGACCCAGGTTCAAACCCCACTTACTACCATTGTGTCCCTGAGCAAGACACTTAACCCTAAGTTGCTCCAGGGGGGGACTGTCCCTGTAACTACTGATTGTAAGACGCTCTGGATAAAGGCGTCTGGTAAATGCTGTAAATGTAAATGTATTGTGCAGCATTGTTTTAAAAGATCTGGAATTTCCGTTTTTTTGAGGAACAGAGAACAGGGACATAAAGTAACTAAATTTAGTCTAACTGACTGGCCTCCAAAAGCCTCTGACCATTTGTTGACCTCAGATGTGATGAAAAGGCACAAGTAAACCAAACCAGACTGACACACAGACACACAAACCTGAGAGAAAGACGCAGAAATCGTTTCTTCATGTCTCCCGGCCATACGGTTGGCCAAATCAGCCCACAGCTGGATCGGAACTTTTTTCTGACGCTCCTCCCTCAGCTGTCGATGGACCTGGAGGAATACTTGCCTCGCCACACTCATCTTCAAAGACTTTATAAAGGACTCGACCTGGAACCACATGAGGAAAGAAAGGGAAGTGATCGTCACCGTGAAACACTGCAGCACAGCACACGGTGACACAACCGTGTATTTAACCAATCACTTTGGTGAGCGGTGCTTTGCTCAGAGGCACCTTGGTGGTTCGGGACTTGAACAGGGACCCTTCCTTACCTGATAGGTCCCGCTGCCCCCACACACTCCGTAATGTTTTAAGGTAAAGGGGTGGAGACAATTAACCCTGAGTGTCCCCAGGGGGACACCCTGTAAAAAAAAAAAAGCTGTCCCCTGATTAAAGCTGTATGTATTAAAATGTATTTCAATTATTCAGATTCATATTACCAAATTCGTACAAAGCCATACAAGTGGAAAATTATTCGATAAGGCACTTATGAGTGTTTAAGTTTTGTACTTTTTGCATTCAGATTAACCTTTCCAGTCTATTGCTAAACCTATAGACGGAAGTAGGATAATATCCTCTAAAAATGGAAGAAAAAAAACACAGGTCGATTTTCCAAATTTCATCTGTGATCTGATGCTATAACCTAGTGGCCACAGGTGGTAATGCAGTTTCTGGCATTCGAGGACATCCGACATTTGCCAAGGCTGGAAGGGGATAAAAATGCCCACCGCGCTCCGAGGAACTGAACGGCCACCAGCAGCCACCACAGACTTTAAATCTGAACAATTTGCACCAGGATGGATGTTATTGGCCTACCTCCTCCAGTGAGCATTTGGGCCCCGCGGCATGCAGCGCCGACACGTCGAGTTCTCTGTGAAGCGAGTGCTGCTTCTTCAGGGCGTACAGGAGTTTGCGGTGGTCGCCGACCTTCAGCGATGCTGTTGTTCTCGACGTCGCTGCTGCTGCTGGTGGTGCTGGTGATGGTGGTGATGATGGTGATGATGATGAAGGTAGCGATGTTGACGTTGTTGGTGCTGTCGGCAACTCGTTTTTCGACCGCCTGCTCGTTGTCCGTTCGTGTTTCTTAGGGAAGAAGCGATTCGGGGGGTTTCTCCTCCGAGCGGGGGGCTTCATTGTAAACGTACAACGACGACGGCTAATTCGTCCTCTCCGAAATACTTCCCGGTGTTCACGTGTCGACGACAGCAGAAAAAATACTAGACGCTCAAATTCAGGTCAACATTTCAGTCGGTATTAATGAGAGAGAATACATACAAACATATAAAAAAATATATATATATATTTGGCGTTTACCTAAATCCGACCAACTTTGCTGTGTGAGCGCCTGTGCGAACGTAGCGCCTCCGTCATAGATGTACGAGAAGCGGGACGGTCCAAAAACGCGAAGCGCAACGGGCCCGTCCCAATTTTGTATGGTAATTCGTCCACCGTAACCCACTCTCCCTTGACACGCCCCCTGTGATCGCCATTTTGAAAAGTGGGACCGATTCGCACTAAACGCCATCGAGACGCACCGCCTCTCCAGCCAAGTACACTTGAAAGAGCGCTGCATCCCGTTCTTTCAGGATGTGGACTTTTGGGTGGGTCAACGGCAAGGGGACCCTGAAACATCTAAAACATCTGAAAACAGACGCTTATTTCGCAGTAATTGCTCGCTGTGCATCTTCGTGGACTGGTGCAAAAAAAGCAAAGTAGAAAAGCTGGGCTGGCAGCGGTGGGATTCGAACCCACGCCCCCGAAGAGACTGGAGCCTTAATCCAGCGCCTTAGACCGCTCGGCCACGCTACCACGTGGCGCAAGCGTTGGCACACGGCTTTTGAGTCATATAAACAACATTATTACAGTAACGTCAGATGTTGACGATATCTGTATAATCCTGCCAAAACGTGGCGTATTCTGGTATTTGGTTACAGCCTGCATTCGCTGTGACATTGTAACCACTTTGTCACCACTTTTTTCCAGCATTTTCATTTTTCACCATGCTTTTTTGTTGAGGATGGAGAGAGTCTAACAACTGCATACGTGTTCTTCAATAGATCCCAAAGAATCCATTGCTTCACCATTGCAGCCCAATGAATCCTGACACTTTCCTCTTGATGTACAGTACAGGCCAAAAGTTTGGACACACCTTCTCATTCAATGTGTTTTCTTTATTTTCATGACCATTTACCATGTGGAGTTAAGTACTTAACAAAAAAAGGTGAAATTACTGAAAACATGTTTTATATTCTAGTTTCTTTGCTCTGGTTACTGCTTTGCACACTCTTGGCATTCTCTCGATGAGCTTCAAGAGGTCGTCACCTGAAATGGTTCTCCAACAGTCTTGAAGGAGTTCCCAGAGGTCTTTCCTCAGGAAAGAAAAGAAAACTCAAGCTGTCGTACCATTGCTGACCGGTGTTCTGACCAATTGAAATCACCCCAGACCATAACACTGCCTCCACAGCCTTGTGCCATAGGGACTATGCATTATGGGTGCATTGCATTGCTTCATGCTCTTCCCTCCTTAACCTTATGCGCCACATGGTTCAACTGGACTCATCAGACCACGTGACCCTTTTGCCAAACTTTGTGTTTACTGGCAAACTGCAGCCGTTCTTACAATTGTTCGATACCGGCCAATAATTTGACCCATCTGAATCTGAATCATTTCATGCTACATGTCCTTTTCCATGGTTGTTAAAGAAAAGAAAAGGTATTCACTACATCAGTAAAGATGGAATAACATGCTGCCAACATATTAATCACTGCTCTAATGAACCAACATTTGCTTATTTAAATCCAGGTGGTAACTTTTTCTTGGCAGGGCAGTATAATTCAGAGCATCAGAACCTTCTCTATATATAAGCCAGACTTTTGAAGTGTGGACTGACAACATCTGGGCCCAGTGTTAAACTATGCTGGCAGGCTCCATGTGCAATGAGCACAGATATATTTAGGTAACCCTGTCCTCTGTCCCCCATCATAAGCTATATTTAGTCAATTCGTTTCCGCATGCCTATCCAAAATAACTCTGATGGCACACATAAAAGGCTGCAGTCCTGCAGTTTCAAGACTAAAGTCTACAACAGATGTGAGGATGTTTTAGAACATCATTTATTTATTCATTAATTAGGAAGATTCTAGGGTTCTATGGATTCTAGAGCTGACAGAGCCACTTTCCAGTTTAGTTTATTCATTTTATTAACAACATCACCACTAGCAGTGTTGCTAGTAGTAGAATTTACCACTTACATGATAAAGTTTACTACTGTGTTCAAGTTTGAAAAAGTATAGGAACAGTTTTCCCCATTTCAACTAGTAAGAACAACAGAGACTTGGCAAATCTACTGCTGTTGTTGTTGTTATTATTATTATTATTATTATTAATATTATTAAATGACAAACAAATCTAACAGGCAGATAAAATTTGTGATACACTTCACACACAGCACATGGTGACACAACAAAATGCGTCCTCTGCTTTTAACCATCACCCTTAGTGAGCAGTGGGCAGCCATGAAAGGCGCCTGGGGAGCAGTGTGTGGGGACGGTGCTTTGCTCAGTTTCCTTACCCACTGGGCCATCCACTGGCCCTTGTATTGTATTATATTTGATTTGCTTAGTGATATTGCATGCCATTCGGTGTCAGTACTGCAAGGGAGTATGTTAACTGAATTGAGAATATAAAGAATAATAACTACACTGCATTTAAACCACTAGAGGGAGCCAAAGTACCACAGTTTGAGAAACAAGGACAAATGGTTCAAAACCAATAACCAATCGATTCCAATCTATTCAATAATCTAAGAAACAATATATTATAAATTTTTTGTGTTAGTTTATGTTGCACTGTTTTGATGATAACAAAAAAAAAATCAAAAAACATTTTGTATGTTTGTATCCAACATGCTGTACTGTTTTGAATATCCTGGTTCTCACTGTTCCAAATATATTTTACAGCATATGACCATTGGGCGGCGCACTTTCACGGAATTGTTCAACTATAACATCAGCATAACTGTCATATTATAGTGGAATTAAACATGTCACTGTTTCTATTTGAAGGCCATCTGTTTCCGGTCATATTTAAGCTAGGTCACTCTGATTGTAGCCTTAATACCCCACAGGGCAAGCTCAAAAAGTAAATAAAATAAAATAATAAAGACCTGATTCACTTAGTCTGGGTGAGGGATTTTTGGAGAGGTCAGACTGCTAAATCAAGATTATGAATTTTGTCCTCACTCCTCTCATTTTGTTCCTGCTCATTTTCCCAAAGGCACATAGTGTGCCCCTCGCAGGACAAGAATGGATTATAGCTTATTGCTTTTTTTTTTTTTTTTTTTACCTGCCATGATATTTATGGCTCTCCCTGCATGAATCATGAGGAGAACACTTGGAGAACACATAAGGGTCATTTCTGGAGCAGTAAGATTAACCCAAAAAGGCACTTTCAAAATTTCAGGAAATCGTGTAGTGCTGTATAATAAACTCTTGCAAATCTGTTTTCAAATGTAACCACTTGTCATGCTTCATAATGCTTATCATCAAGTCGTTGTGTAATGCTTAAGACCGGGCAGCACCTTAACCTGAAGCACAGAGTTTAGCTACAATGGAGCTGTCCAGAAAGTGGGTGCTGAAATGTTTAAACACAGCAATTCTGTCAGAAGCAAAACTTTTTATGTGCTTGATATAAAAACATGAACATGACTACTACAAATGCGCCTTTCATCTCTGGGGCTGCTGTAGTACGTGCGTTTAAATATCATATATTCCCTGCTCTTTGCTAGATAAGGATGCAGCTGAGAATCATAACCTAAGGGACAATTTTAAGATTCACTGAGCCATGGGAAATCCTCCAAACAGAGTGAGGTTTTTTTTGTAGTCTGCAATAATCCTTCTAACAATGTTTCATGCAGTAAAGGTCACTGCAGTACAAAAAAAAATATATATTAAAACAATTACAATTATGCTGCATAACAAATTATGCATATTAGAAATGCAAGCATTTCTATCAAAAGATGAAACAAGAAATGTACTCGTGTACACTGCTTTTTTTTTTTTACGTTTAACATTTTTTAACACTTCTCTAGCACAGGTGTTCCTCCAGGAACAGGGAAACACTGCCTTTTTTCTTACTATACTTATTACACACACACACACACACACACACACACACACACAGTTGTCTTTCATTATCCTTAGTTTAAAAACTGTATAAATGTATTTATAAAACAGTCTGATCACGATGACTTGAGCACATCAGCTCAGCCCAGATTTCGCAAACCATCACAAACTTCCTGGTTACAAATACACAAAAGACAAGTCAGTGTGTGTGTTTGTGTCGTGTTGTGTGTCTTTGTGTGAGTGGGTGGGTGGGTGAGTGTCTGTTTTCGCGTGATGTTCACACAAAACTGAATTATTGCTGATGTGATGGGAACAAGCAAGGGTCTTTCAGAACCGCAGTCTCAATGTCATTCAAGGTGCCACGACTTGTTATCAAAGGCCATCAGACACAGAACTAAGTTGTTGCTAGGCTTCTGAATGACACATTGCTAGCAGATGTATCATCAAATGGCATAAAATAAAACTGTGGATTTTGAATACAATACACAATGACCCTGTGACCTTGTTTTTAAACCCCCTGAAACTGGTAAATATGTAGAATCTTTTTTATGAAGTGCTTATTGTCCATCTTGTAACAAGCGTTGTTTTTCTGAGACATGCTTGAAATGATATGAACTCTGGAAGTACGTGTAGTTTGTATAGCTGGAAATTGTTGCCATAATCATATGCAGCAGAATGCTGCTGACAACACCACATTATTGTAAAGTGACAGTGCGCTTTCTATTGATTTGTTCTCAAAAGGCCAGTCCGTGTCACTTGTTTCCTGACTGTACACCTCAGAAAACATGTGCACACAGGGTACATCTGTGTGTGCCTGTTCTCAGTGGGGGTGGGGTGGGGGTGGGGGGGGGGGGGTCTTCTTTACATAAGTAGAAAGAATAGATACATAGATTTAGTCATCAACATTTCACACATTACTCACTTGATTAGTTATGTAACAGACATGTAGTCTGCTTCAGGTTGTGTGAGTCTCTCACGCCCTGTAGCGTAGTATATAATGCAAAATAACAAAGAACATATATAACACGCGAACTACAATAATGGCGCAATGACATCCACTCAGCGTCATGTCGGCCTGTTTAACTGGAAGTTAAACTTCTCCACACCCCCTGATCTCACCTTAAGCAGAAAGGTGCTGCGCCCCTCCTATGGAACCAGCTACCACTTGACGTAGATTTTCCCCCCTGAAACCTCTGCTTTTAAATCCAGGCTTAAAACTCATCTGTTCTCTTAAGCTTTTGCTCAATTGGTTTTTATACTGTTCAGCCCTCCCTAACCTTCAAATTTTATGTTATATTCCTCAGCATATTATATACCCCCCTTTTCCCTTCTACCATCCAGGGTTTTCACCTGTGTTCTTCTTATGTATATCTGTATGTCCTTCTACATCTGTATACCTGCTGCACTGCAACTGCTGTTGAAAGTTGACTTGATTTTGAAAGGCAAATAATCCACAAAGAGGATCTTTGCATATTTGGTGAAGGTGGCGCAGTTTGCCCAGCTTTGCAGCTGGCCCAATGCCAACAGAGCGACATGGGTGTCATTCAGTCCTGTGATGGAGGGGTTCTTGGGGACCAGTCGTATCTTCCAGACATCTCCGGGGACCTGTTGAAGAGCTGAGTGATGAAGGCTGGAGTCGGCGTATTGCGCGGCAGGAAGGCAGATGCTTGATGGTGGCTGAAATTGTCAGGGGAATAATGACAAGCAGGTCGTCGGCCAGGCCTTTCTTCACCTCCACGGAAAGATGGCCGTCTGTTGCTGCTGTAGGCCTCTCCACATGAATGTTGCTGTTTGAAAACCTGTTTTTCAGCTTCAAACATATGTTGTTTTAGTCTGGGCTGGACCCATAACTTATTGTATGTGCAGAGGATCTTGGTAGGCACACACATGTCTTGACAAAAGCTTATTTAGGACGTCATGAATCATCATCCAAAGAGTTCCCCAAAGCTGCTGGGAACCAAAGTCATATTTGTTTTGTTTTTTTAAATAGTGCAGCAGTGATCAAGTAGTCTATTTTGTGGTTTTTCCATTGGTTCCATTTGGGTCCTTAAAGATTCTGAATCTGTTATGCCACTAAAGATGCTGAAACCACATTAGTGTTATTTAATGTTCCTCAGAATATGGAGCGGCTCCTTGGATATGTTTCATAACCCTGGGGAATGTACACAGTATTGTGGCTTTTGAAGACTTCAGTCACATTTGCATCGTGCAACCCATGTGGCTAACCACATGGCTAGTCCTATGGGGGAAGGATGATTGATCCGTATGGTCCAACTGGGATTTTATGATAGATTACATAGCACTACAGTGCTAATACGCACACTGGGATGAGATCAATTTACTGCTGCGTGCTAATGATGACGCTCCCAGAGAATGGTAGAATTTGGGCTTCTGAAATATCGCATTAACATTGAACAGAAACATTACTGTCCATGTTTATTTGTACAGCTAGTGAAGAATAGGACCTTTACAAAGGTTGTCTAGACTATAAGGGTGGTGGTGTGAAGCACTGAAAATAATGTCTTTTAAATGAAAAAATGGCATCTAATTTATTAGCTATTTACATCCATCCAGGTAAATGCATGCAGACCTTCTTAGTGTTTAGTGTTATGTAGTGTACACTGCATGGCTGATACACTGTGTGTGTGTGTGTATTATACAGGTCTCTGAGATATGACAGATGCTCATCTTGATTTCATGCCATTCCAGATGGGACATGCGTTTGTTAATGTTTTTTTTGTGTGTGTGTATTTAATGTATTAAATCTCTATTCACCACCTACTGAAATAACAGAGTTATTACATCTGTGTCATGTTTTTCATGTAATAAAAATGATCTGTTTTTACACTGGCGCTCAGCAGCGTTCGGACTCCATGCATGACTCAGATGAAAACTAGCCTCAGACTGGCCACAACCCAGGCAGCCAAATCCGACCCTGTACCGCATCCCTTCTCCCACAACCCCTGGGTTCGGGTCTTGGTTCCTGGTTGGGTCCTAATCCAGAACACGTTGTGGCAGGTCGGAATCATAACCCGTTTTTTTTTTTTTTTTTTTTTTTTGCCTGGGCAGGCAGATAGAGGGAGGAGGAGAGAAGAGGAGAGAGAGAGGGAGAGAGAGAGAAGGGGGAGTTTATAGTGTGGCAGACTCTGCCGAGGTGGGAGTAGTGGGAGGGGCCAAATCTCTATTCTCTTTATATTGCGAGCTCGACCTCCAGTCCGGGAGAACGTTTTTTTTTTTACTTTTAAGAACCATTGGAGGTCATCGCTGCACCCACCCTGCGCCCAGCGTGCCACTTACCATCACTCGACACCCTCCGGGCTTCAATTCACGGTACGTAGCGTTCACGCCGCGTTACTTTCGCTGCGCGGTTAACGGGCAGATGCCGGCAAGCCATACATTTCCTGCCCCGCGTTATGTAACGCAACGCGCCTCGCTCCACGGCGCGTCTCTCGGCGCAGCGAACGTCTCGATCTCCGTCTCATTTTCGGATGCTCTTTAATCCGAACTCGACGGGACCCGGGTGCCGGCATCCGGGTGTCACGCTGACAGTCGGTCCATTCATCGCCGAGAGCGCGTCTCGGCTCCAATCGGCCATTTTGCAGTGGTTCGAATTGACTATATGCAAGAAGAAAAAAAAAATATCGATATCGTTTGCGATGTGTGACGCCTGCGTGGCCTGACTTTTAAATCCCCAAACGCGAGATGCAGCGTCTTTAAAAACGCGGGGTATTTTTTTTTCTTCAATGGCCAAAATCCCGTTATGAAAATGATCGGCCCAGACGTGTCGCCGAATCCATACGTGAATAGAAGCGCGGTCACGTGAGTTACATGGGGGGGTAAATAATGATAAAATCCGATTTACACAAACGAGCCAAAAAAATGTATAAAAAATCGCGTCCGCCTCTGACGTCACCGCATCTCGCGCAACGAAGATTAATCTGGCGCGCTCGAGTCGGCGTATTAAATGAAAGTCACGAATGAATGAGTGTGTGTGTGTGTGTGTGTGTGTGTGTGTGTGTGTATTCGGTGGGGTTAAGAACACCAGTGCACCCATTCACATAACCCGAGCCAATGTCCCACTTTCACCCCCCTATCCTCTCCTCTCCTCTTTTTATCCCTTCTTCTTCTCCTTCTTCTTCCTTTAATGCTTTTTACAAAGCCGGCCTGTGTACGGGGAGCAGGAATATCCATGTGAATGCCGGCGGGTTTTGGGGTCTTGTTGTACCCTGCGAGTGGTCCGTGGCGTGGAAAAAAAAAGAAGGGGGGGGGGGGGTACCCTTCAAGGGAAGGGCATTCCGAGTGGAAAATTACCAAATCTTCAGTATCACTGTATTTTTTTGTATCATTGGTCTATTTTCATGTTTAGCTACAGTGCACATAGATTTGTGATTATTTAAAGAGATTGTGTGTGTGTGTGTGTGTGTGTGTGTGTGTGTCAGAGCGAGCAAGAGAGAGGGAGCTTATAGATTGCATAATCTTTATGGACCACTTACTAAATGTCTGTAGGCTGTTCAGAGTCATCAGAGAATTTTTCTTCTTCTTCTCCTTCTCCTCTCCTCCCACTACAGTCTAATTCATATTTCATGTAGATTAATAATGGAGCTACAACTGCGTGCAAAGGAGCAAAAAATGAATATGCATATGAATAGGAAAGGAAAGCTACGTATGCATGTCCCCGAATGGCAGGGCTCCTATGGGCGAGCGTGATTGCTGTCCTCGGCTGAAGAATGCGTCACCGAGGTGCGGTGATTAATGAGGGCGTGCGAAGGCCAGGTACTGCAGCGTACGAGGGCATGAGCCAATGTCCCCGTGCGACCAATTTAATGGTTCTTTTTTTTTTTTTTATTTTGGTGCAGGAGCAAACAACTGCAAAGTCATCTGGGGATCAAAGCGCACTGTTGTCCTCATCAGTTGCAACTTTCGACTCCGCTGGCATTTACTCACGCACTTCTCACACTTTAGGTGCAGTGCGCGGACACGAAAATGTGCAGTTTATAAACGGGTGCATTTGCTGTTATTCTGCAATGTAATTTTTCAATATATTATACTGTAATGTATCCAGTGTGTGTATATATGTGTGTGTAGTATATTATAATACACAAAGAAGATGCTGAATAAGTCACAGGTTGTGAAATATGTTTTCTATATTTCAACATACAAAAACGTTGAGTCCAATGGTCATATTGAAAGCATGTTTTAATTATTATTATTCCCCAAAGATCACTAAGAGTTCAACCCCCCCCCCCCCCCCTCCCGAAAAAGGAGGGGGGATTTAATGATCACAAGCAATGTTTTAGCCCAGATAAAAATAGGAGACAAGTGTGGGGAAATTGTGACGTAATGGGATTTTACTCATGATAGTTACATAAACGCATGAGCATCGCAGCAGCAGAGGAGATGAAATATAATGTGCTGTGACCTCTCTTCCATCTTTCTTTCTCTCCCTCCCACTCTCTGTCTTTCCCTCCTCGTGTGATGCAATGTAGGTTTTCGTCTGCCGGCACGCACCGACGCCACCCAAAGTAAAGCACCCCCCCGTTTTGGCTGCCTACTCCACAGTGAAATCCCAGATTATGTGCCGCATTAAAACCCAAACTGCAATGTTAGTTCTCTTATTATGGCGCACCGTGTCCTGTTTAGCAGGATTGCAGCGCTCGTGTGCGGGTAATCTTCAAGGATAAGAGTCTAAGACCGTTCATGTTCAAGAAATGTCATAAGAGACCCAGTGTCCCCCCCAAAAAATCCCGGTATTAGAGGAACATTGCAGTCATTGTTGTAACGCCCTGCGAACTGTAAATAGTCCGAGAAGTTCCCACGAAAAAAAAAACCCAAAACACCTGCTGTTCCTGAACGGAATTAATGGAATTTCAAAAGCACACTGGCGTCAGCACTCCTTATGCTATTTTGCCTTATGTTATGATCCTTTGTCCACGTGTAATTCATGCTTGAACGTTCCTTGTCAGAGACGTTCATATGATCCCGGTGTCACGGTAACCGTGGTACTTATTATTGTCTTCTGTGACACTTTGTCTTTAATGCAGACTGGTTAGGCAGGTGCTCCTTTTCCATTTACGTATTGATGAAGGGAGTTTCCTCTTTTTTTATGGCCATTGATGCTAAAGGAGGGCTGACAGGGGTCACAGACATCAGCAGATGACAGCATGTCAATTGGGACAGGGTGAGGGATGAAGAGGAAAAAGACGGGGACATCGATTTTGCCCGGATGGAAAGATCGTGGACGCGGCTTGGCCAAAACTGCAAAGGATTATTGGAGTCAGAGGAAACGTGGCCGGGTGCCGTGCGCCCCGCCACTGGCGTGTCCCACTTTTTAACACACTCAGCTCTGATTTGAGCAAATGTTCAAAAATAGCCGTCTTTTGACGTAAACGTGTTATTTTCTTCCTTCAAGTAGTTAAGAGTCAAGCAGCCACTTTTAGGTCATGATATTCTGAGCAGGTTGCATGTGACCCGTTCTACCGTGCTTTTATTTCACCGACGGATTTGAGAGTATTTGCAAAACGCTTCTGGAATGACAAGAAGGTTGATGAAGAAGACAAATAATTTGGCTATATATTTGAATGCATTCGAAATAAAAAGCCGGCGCTCATGTGAAAAAGCCAGACAGATGGTTTCATCACACCCTACAGCCTGTTTCTCCTTCCTCGCAGGACCTCCCGCGAGTCTGCGTTATGTGTGGGTCTCATTTTTAACAGGGCCGATGACACAATTGCCAATCTGGGTTAGAGCAGGTAGACAAGAAGACAAAATGGCAACTCCGCCTTGTGGTTTCAGTTATACATCTTTCACTCTACCATCCATACATTGTTAATGAAAGCACAATGAAAGCATTGTCTGACACAATGTCAAGCAAATAGGAAATTTTCTTTCGAAATTGCGGTATTTGTTACACGGGTACCTCCCAAGATATGTACAGGTGGAAAATTACCAGAAGGCTGCTGGGTAGCAGACAGTGTTTTCTCTGGTGAGGCCAGCAGGGCGTCTCGCACATAACAGATTATTATCCAACCCCACCCACCCCTGGCAGCCTCCAGCACACCCCCTAAAACTCGCTCTGCATGGATGCCTGCACCCATCGGCGATCTGACCCCTCCACTTTCCCCAGTCCTGCCGATACCCTGGGCCCGGGCGCCTCATTCCTTTCCCACCCCAGAAAAATGTGTTTGTTTGCCGAAGGGGAGCCAGAGGCGTGCAGCTGACTTCAGCATCGGCAGGAGGGTGATGCCGTGCGGAGGTGGAGGAATTACCACAGGGATTAGGTTCTGGCACCAGAGATGACAGATGGGGTCGGTGCTGCATGGGTTGGTGGGTGTGTTTGGGGGAAGCACATAATGCCCAATTTGGCAGCGGATAGTAAACAGTTCTCCTGCCATGGCTGGTGGTGTTGGTGCACCGACCCTCGCGTGTGTGTTCCACCAACTCAGATGCTCCTATATGAATTGGCCGCTTTTGACGTACGCTCATGGGCTTTTTCTTTTGTCCTTCACCTGCAACGCAGCAGTAAAGATGAAGATCGAGAACACCATGCCCTGCTCCCAGCTGCCTGAGGCCCCACCTCAGACCGGGCTCCAGTTCACCGTGGCGACCGAGGAGGATTTTGATGACATCATGGCGATGAGTCAGGATATTTACGGTGGGCTGGACTACCTGCCCACCCGCTACCAGGCTTGGCTGCAGGACACCAACCGCATTGTTATCCTTGCTCGCAAGCAGGGTAAAGTGGTAAGCCCTTGTCTGCCCCACCTTTATGACAGATCATATAAAAGACTAAAAAATGGTTTATAATAACCACTTAATAAACTTAAAATGTTCAGCATGCATTCAGTGTTTTGTGTGCATGGGATTGAACACATGGTATCATTGTAACTGAAGGGTTGCGGGATCTGCCAAGGTGCCACTGAGGTCCCCTTGAGCAATGTACCATCTCCACACACTGCTCCCCAGGTCAAAACACTTACACTTTTTGTTAGCCTGATTTGTTTTGATGGAAAAAATGGTAGATGAATGCAAGATTTTAACACCCAACTGTCCAGCCGTGTTTTCGAAGCGTTCCTCCTTGAGTGTTACAACCTGTGTTTCATAGATTGCACTGGAGTCTACGTGCATAATCGATGATGGGGAGACCATGCTGGTGGAAGGTCTACGTGTGGCTCCCCAGGAGAGGGGGAAGGGTGTGGCTGGAGTCCTGCTCCGATTCTGTTCCCAACTGGTGAAGGCCAAGTACCCAGATGTCAAATTCTGTCGCTTGACCCGCGACGACCCGCTTGGCCCCAAGGACTTCCAGAAGTACCGCCTCATCACCAAACAGGTAGAGCATATTAGTATCCTGAGGCACTGGCCTAGAATATTTTTTCTTAAATATTCTGTGTTTTTTTTTGTATTTACTTCACTGTTGGTTTGTGGGGTTCAGGGGTTTTAAAGTAGTGATGTCAAATTCTAGTCCTGTTGGGCTTTCAGTCCCATTTAGTCATTCTTGCCTGGGTATATTGGAGCAGGACATGGCGCCCTTCGGAAAATTAGTTTGGCAACTCTGCTTTAAAGTATTTTGTCTAGGTAACTTATAACGTTAAATCACAGGCTCCTTTTTTCAAAGACGTTATCTCATCCCGTTGCCCAAACTCTTCCTCCCCAAAAGGGAATCCTCCTGGTTCGCTTTCGAGCTGAAGACCTAAAGTTGCGCCTGGCAGAGTTGGGGCCAAATGTGGGTATTCCAGAGGACCGCCGTCCTTCCTGTGCACCAGTGCACCTGGACCCCTCCGAGGTACACCAGCTCTTCCTGAACTCGGACCTGATGCAAGAAGTTCTACCCAATGCCACCATTGTCCAAGATTGGCAGCCATTCAAGCCCCTGTCTAGCAATATTGCCATCTTGCTGAAGAAGGATATTGACTGGTTGGTGGATGACCCTAAAAGCCCCACCGTCACCAGCCTGTGCACCTATCCCTTCCGTGTGCCCATTGGTGAAGACTGGTATTACCTCAACATTGATGTGTTTGGCAAAGACCTGTCTCTGGCCATGCAGCAATTCCTGAGCCACCTGAGACGCCACACCAGCACCTTGAAAGGCAACGTCATGTGTCAGGTGTTTGTGGATCCACCAATGTGGAAGCCACTGGCTGATTTCTGCCGCACAACGCTGGGTGTGGAGCAGGTGAAGGAGTACACCGAGCAGTGTGTAGTTGAGGCTGATGTTGTGTAGCGAGGTCCGAGACAAATCCCCCACCCCCACCGACCTTAAGAACCAACACTAACAAATTCTTTTAGGCGAACCAACGTTTAGACATAATTCAGTGATCCTTAAAGCCACAATACGATACCAGATTATGAAAATCCATATAAACACAGGAACATGAGAATAAGACACTGACCTATTTTCTCACGCAAATTTAGTCTGAATATATATGTATCATAGAAAAAATAACTAATTTTAGATGGGGGAACTAATTTATTTCACTCCCTTTTTGTGAGTGAATGTGCGGGAAAGATATATATA
Organism: Denticeps clupeoides; assembly: GCF_900700375.1. NCBI lineage: Eukaryota > Metazoa > Chordata > Actinopteri > Clupeiformes > Denticipitidae > Denticeps > Denticeps clupeoides. The sequence continues at coordinate 35,004,170 of NC_041707.1, forward strand.
TAAGTACAATATATGTGTATATACAAATATTGAGTTGCAAACCAATATGCACAACTCTTAAGGCACTTTATAACAATAATTATGTGGTCTTGAGTTCACGATTGAATATTGTGGATGGTTTTGGTTAATTTTACAAACCACTCTTGAGAAACATGGCGCTGCAGCTGCAAAATTTAGTTGGGGAAATAGCCTGTGTTCAAACATGACAAATGAGAAATGATGTCAAACAGAACATGAAATCTTAATTAGTTGTAAGTCCCTTAGAGTAAGAAAACCATAAACAAATAAATTAGGTTTAGACTGAAAAAAGTAACTACCTGTTTTGTGAAGATAAAGGCTCCTATCAAATAATAAACCAAGTAATTATGTCTTTGGTTAAAAATATTAAAACAAGAGCTTTTCTTTATGTTTATGTTCACATTTGAGCACTTTACATTTTTGGCTAATATGTGTTATTATTTATATCTCACGGCAAAATAAGTATTTAAATTAGAGATAATATACAAAATGCCAATGCACTGTAGAGATTTGTTACAAGGTGCAATTTTAGACATCATTAAAACTTATATGTGTGTTAAGTAATTCTAAAGATCGATCAATCAACCCATTAACAAAGTATACATCAAGTTTCATATTTTTTAATTATGTTGAGTTATTATAGTTTATCACACAGCTGTAAATGGTTAAGCAAAACACTACAGGTATACAGGTATAAATATTTAATTATTGTGCACATTGTTATGATGGCCGTAGGTAGTATTAGAGTTAATTGTCAATTATAATTTTGCATTCGTCAATTTGACACCGTGTAACCCCACCCACAAAAAACGCAAAAGCAAACACTGGCTGACGTGGATGATTCCATTCATGAGGAGAAGCCCAACGTACCCATGACGTTGATACTTGGCTGGCACGTTCCCTTTAAAACTTCCATAATTAATGCGGCATCCCCTTTCAGCTACAATGCCAATTGACTAGAGCCTCAACAGTCCTCCTAAGGATTGCTGTAACATTGAGCGTATGCTTTTGTTCTTCTGAAATGTTGAAGTTGACTGTTAGGAATCGAAGGCATAATGCCTTTCTAATTGGAAAAAGGACAAGACCCCTTTTTTCAGTCAGTGATGTATCCCAGCTGAAGAAATCAAATAGTTTTGGTCTCACAGGAGATACTGGAAAACCAGGGGAAAAGACAGAACCAGCCTGGAATAAGTATATGTGGAGAAATTCGAAAGATTCTGAGCCCACAGTTCTATAAAGCCTTGAAGAAAATTGGAAAAAAGGGAAATTCATTTGAACATGAAAGCATTTTCAATTTTCTTTCCATTGTCCACCACAAAAGGCACTTCAAACCGCAGCGTATGTTTTTTTCTAATCACCCTTTGATCCAAAAATGGAGGAATGATTGAAATCTTGGACTCACCCAAAAAGAAGAGAAAGTCCACTGAACAGAGACAAACACAGACAGATTGAGAGACTGATGAAACGCACCAAAAAATTAGAAATGCGTGATGTGCTCCAAGATGCTGCATTAACCTTCACGACTTTTTCAGAGGAGCACGACAAACGAGAAAAAATAAAAAATTGCGACATGCCCGCACAAGGTCACCAATCACAATGCCACATTATGCCCCACTGCAAGGTGGACATTTTTGGACAAAATCTGCTGATGTGAAGGTCATGTATTTGTTCAACATGCAGACAAAAAGGACATGTGTTGGTCTTCAATGACTAGGTAAATTCTCGCAGCATCCATACTGGCTATTTGGCTATATTTCGTGAAGTCATTTTTCCAGGTGCCAGTGAACTTTATCCATTCAAATTTGGATCCATTTGAATTGCTTTACCTTATGGGCATTAATGCAAAGTGGACCTATTTTTTCCTAGTCCCTCTTTTCAGTGCTGGCAAATGGAAAATGTGTATTTAAGAAACTATAGTAATGATCAGTTGTTGCTAACATTTTATGCTACTAATGAAGTAGTTGAACAAACCGATTTTCAATTCGTCTCGGATGCCTTTGTGTAAACTTGTTTATTCAGTGTGATCATGCCATGTTGTGTACTTTGCAATGTGTTTTTTTCATGTACAGCTATCAAATGGCACAATGCAAAGTCCACACATAAATTTAAAAAAAGATGAAAGGCCAGAATGGATCACTCTGTGCACCCGCATGTTTGGAAAGAGCATTGCGTTAGACACCTTAGAAGTTGTAATTAGCGGTTTCACTTTTTTGGATTTAGATTTTTTTAAATCCATGGGTGGAATGATGTTCTTTACAAATCCATTCACCTAGACCTGTTCACGACTGGTCTATGGTATTGTTTGATACTCTCCGCAGCCACAGCAAGTGAAGAGGCCTACAGCATATTCAGCATGATTCGGACTGATGAGTCTGATTTTTTTATACAATGTCTCATTGTTTGCACAAGATCTGGTAACCCTGGCTCTTGAGCAAAGCACTGAAAAAAATAGGTATGGGAATGTCCTTGTTCATTTTATTCCACTTTGTTGTTTAATCTGTATGCAAAAAATTGATTTTCTTTTTTTTTACGCTATTCTATCAACATTGTGGCCCCTCAACAAAATTATCAACACTGGATGTGACAAAATGCTTAAATTCTTACCATATTTGTTCCACTGCAGCATAAAAAACGAGGTCAATCCAGCTTGTTACAGTCAGACAAATCACATTCAGTTGTATCACATAGGAGATGGAGATAGGATTTTTTTTTTCATATTCTTCAAAGTGCACAGGTAGTGATAATGAAATGCAGTGAACATCCAGTGCCAAGGGGGGGGCATAATGAAGGATATGTATCACTGAACATGCACTTTTACAGAGAGAGAGGCATGGTACTGTGATTTAAAAGAAGAAGCCTTTTTTAAGGGATCTCCAAGGGAACCACATATTATATATTTGTTTGGCCTGAGCCTAAGCTGCAAATGCTGTCATGTTCATTTGTAAAAATTCTTTATTAGTTGAGTGATTAGGCCGTTTGAATTGTATTGAACAGGCCACTCTGTTCAGCTTTGGCTGATTATCACATCCAAATCTGGGTTGATGCTTAGGTCCTTATGTTGTTACTACAATGCCATGAAGCTGAATGTTCTGATTCAGAATGTTGACCCGCAAAAAAAAAAAACAATTTCTACTAATAATCACGGTATCATTTCTGTAGGTCTTCCAGAATGCACAAAGATGAGCAAAGTTTGGGAGTGCAGTTGGGCGCCACGACCACCTCCCGCTAAAGATGTGTTATGCATGCATTGCAGCCAGGTTCATCAGCACACGTAAAGTGAACCCTTGACCCTTGATCTGTAGAAGGACTTTACACTTTCTTTTTCAGGAGGGGATAAGAAAACAAGAGAAGGGGACAGTCAGAGAGTCACGTGGGAACAGGGATAGGGGTATGTTGGGCCTGCCGGTAATGAGAGAAATCGCCCTTCTGATCATGTTACCACTTTGATAATGAGAAGGCACACAGCGACCGATTGAGACTCTCGCTGAAAGTTTCTGACTCAGGTGTCACCCATGATCCAACAAGTTTGAACTGAGGACTGAATACAACTTTTAAAAGGGTCAGCCTGATGAAAAATTAAATGCAAGTTCGTCTAGGACCTGGGGTTTGATAGCCGATAGCAGGACCTGCCACCTACCCCTGGAAGTGCACATTTTACCAGTCTGCCCATCTCAAATGGCAAGGTAGTTTACGACCCAGTAGCCAATTCCAGCAGTAATAGTATTTTGCATGTAAATCGAACGAGGCATGCGCACAGAAACGTACACACACCTGCCACAGAGGGAGTGAGTTTGAGTTTCACGTGCTGGCGCTAAGAGAAAGATGATCCATTGTCTCCCTCATAGTGTCTGGTTTCAGGGACACTGACCCTGTTCACACAGAGGCCTCTCAGTGACCATCTGATCCACTTCGCTATGCTACTCAGTTGGGAATGGAAACTCTGAGCAGGTGGAGGGAGAGGGAAGAGGGAGGGAAGGCTGCGAAGAGAGAGAGAGAGAGAGAGAGAGAAAAAAAAAGAGCAACCGATGATTTGTGACTTTCCTCATCTCCCATCCTACTGTGGCATTTTTTTAAAAACACTCCTCCCTATAATAACAAACGCATAAAGCATGCATTTGGCTTTGGTTTCGATTGGCAAAGGAGATTTCTAATTCTGGCTCAGAACATTCAGGATTTTTAATAATTCAACAGTACAATGAAACCTGGTTTAGTTTGGCAAGTCAAAGGTCACATGTAGTTTTCGAAATATGGATGCTTGAGTATGTATTGTATGCTTTTGTTGAATGAGACACAGTAACATCCAATGTTAATATTTTTCTGTGAACTGTGAACTGTATGTCTACACCAGCTTTTGTCATTCTGTGAATATGAGTGAAACACAACTGGTGGGCAGGACAAGTGTGACAATGCATTTTTTCGGGTTCGTCACACAGTGTGCACGTCCTAAAGGACGACCTCAGTATATGGCCTTATAATATTCAAATGTACGTTGTACTGTATTTGCATAACCCTGACTGATTCCCATATGGCCACAACACACATGCACACACACACACACAGAAATATGTAGAGATATTTTATGCTGTTCTTTTTTGAACGGCGGTTGAGGTTTTCATACTGAATGCACTTTACAAAGCAGTTCTCCAGTTGTGTTGTCTCACCCAAAGCACAGAAATTGCTGAAATGAAAAATGCATTCTCTCCTGTACCAGACATGGTCATTCTGTGGCTTGGCGGAGAATGGTAGAATTAGAAAAATAACTCCTCGGTTGACTGAGTCAGCTACGTTTTACATCGCAAAGGTGTAAAATATTACGATGGCCTACTATAACGTAGGTGCCATCAACCCTAATACCAGGGTGTCATAGGGTCCAAAACTTTGTCAAGTCATGCTAAAGTCTCAGCGGCATGGGAGCGCAACTTCATCATGCTGGAACATTAACAGCCTCTGCTGGGATCGTAATGATTTGGCAATAACTCGTGTGCCTGAGAACAATTTCTTTAATTTGACTAAAACTGGTTTGATCATCCCCGTGTCTAAGCCTGTTAGCAAAGCTTATTCGTCAATTCGCGGTCGTTGGTTTGGAGCAGGTGGGTGGGTGGGGATTGGTGATGTTTTCCACACGTCCACCCTGGTGACCAATGTCTGAATGAGTTTGTAACTGTCCTAGACGTGGGGGTCGGTGGCGAGCGCTAACCTGGAGCGGCGTGGCACTCTGGGAGCCCTTGGCTGTCCTTGGTGCTGGGTCTGCGAAAGGGTTAACGCTTTCACATAAACCATTCCCTTGATAAGGCTGCAGCTGTTGAGTGATTAGGTTGTTTTTTCACCCTCCAGGTTCTCACAACCAGACCCTAGTCCAGGGTGCATTTCCCAAAAGCTCGCTTCAGCTAGTTGGACCAATTCGGCCGCATGCTTCCAACGCAACTATGATTTTTTGGGACATGCATCGCAGAGTAAAGTTTTCCATACTTGTTTAAGTGGTGAGCATCCTAAACTTCATCATAAACTCTGAATCTGATCATGCGTAACATGTCTCATCAAAAGAAAGATTACTTGGTGGGTTATAATCCCCCACAAAGCTCACAGCATGACGTCAATCAAGGGGATGAACACTGTTTTAATGCCATTCAGAGGCATTCCGTTTTTTTTTTGTTTGTTTTTTCTTTTCTTATCTTTTCTTTATTGGGAGGGGTGAAAAATGTTTATTTTTTATTTTATGTTTTTTTTTTTTTTTTATAACCCCGATTTGTCTGCTTATTCTCAAGCGGAGATCTGAGGAGTGATTTTCTTGTTCCTATTTATTCTTTTTTTTCCAAGCATTGTGAGTGATTCAAAAGTATTTTAAATACAACACTTTTTTACAAATTTAAAAGAGAGGTCTATGGGATGTGTTCTTTTCTCCACTTGAATGCAACGTGTTGTGCATGAGGAGGGGGGTTGTAACACGCGGGGACGTGTGGTTAGGTTTACACTGGGCATGATCAATTTTTATACATTTAGACAACATTTCGGGTAGCTCATTATTGGAATTCATTTGAGTTCTTTTTTCATTTTCCTATATGATTTAACATAGACATGGGCAAGATTATTGTATGACTATATTGAATTTTTTTCTTAATTTACACTGAACAAAGACGCTAGAACAAAACTAAAAAAGTTATGGGGTAAACCTAGCCACATTATCTAAGGAAATTCATTTTTCTAAGAGTTGTATATATACATCAAGTGCTTGTTCATACAGCTAGAGTTAATAACTTTATTTTTGTTCTTCTTCTTTTGGCTTGCATCATGATAATGTTTGTTATATAGTGTTGTAATTGTGTGCATCTCAACATACTTCTTTCCGTAACAAAGTACCTTAATGACGACAAATTTCTAACATGTGGAATCTAACATAAATCTAAATCTTGGAAGTTGATATGTGTACAAGCGTAGAGATGGTTAAATGCTTATAACAGTATATTGTAGTGTATTTGTAAAGTCATGTAACATTGTTAGTTCTGGTCCTAATGTAGGCCTGCTTGCCTGTAACAGTACAGGATAAGAGACTAACTTAAAAAAACATATACAAAAAAAAAAAAGAAGAAAATCTTACAATGACTCTCTACCTGCTTTAAAGAGCTCTTTTTTCCTTTTTCCATATTTGTCAAATTTTCAAGTGTTTTGGCTTTATTATTCTGTTACGTGTTCAAATAACATTAAGTGCATGCCAGAGGCAAAGTATCTGATACATAGATTATTCTTTATATGTAGAGATTTGTTTAGTGTTAGATTAAGAGTACCTTACGGCAAAATAGAGCAGAAATAATGTGTCTGTACAGAAGGAATGCAGAAGCTGAGCAGCTGAAATGTCAGATGTACATGCCACGGTTACAGTTACGCTCGATTGTTGCACAGTACTATGCCTACTTTATACATAAGAACACACTCCTTGAATCAGAGATACAGGTAACTGGTGTCTCGTGGCTGAGATATTTAGAATATTTAAGAATGTTTAAAGCAACAAGGGTTGTTGGGTGGATGGTGATCCTGGACACCGTTATTGTGACATGAGGCTGAATTAGGTTGGATGAGCTTTACATTGTACGAAGCAATAAAGTTTTATCATTATTTTTAATGGCACATAAAAATTGCGCGGCTTGTAATGTTAGTAAAAAGTAAACTCTAAAATTAAGGCAATTTACAAGTAGAATTAACAAAGTAAACATTTGTTAAGACTTGCCTATTTTGAAAAGTGATTCACATTACAAAATTCACATTCAGCATCAAATGGGATTTTTGGAGTGTTATGCCAGACTTTTGGGTGCCATTAAAAAAAAAAAAAAAACACAGCCTCGTTTTTTTTTTTTTTTTTTTATTGTACCATTTTATTAACACAGGCGCATAGATCGATCATAACATCAAGACCACCAGGACATTGTTCCTGCGGGGCCAGAATTGATTCTGCTGCTCTCCGCTCGCACAAACATTAAAAAGGATCGATGTGCTGTTGCTAGACAGGCAAAATTCCATTTTTCCCGCATCAATCTAATTCATTTGAAACAGTCTGGACTTTTAGAACATCCAAATCATCACAATTTTGTGTATTTTCAGAGAGCATGGCCTATTATCGTCATTGGAAATTTATTTTTTTCCTGTAAATTTTTATTTTTTCCTTTTTCTTTTTTGAGTTGAAATGCATCCACCTTTTACAACTCAGTTCTTGGAGGAGTCAGTGACCTTCAGAATTTTGTGGCTAGTGCTGCTGTTCTTGTCTCCGACCATCAGTTGTACGTGGAGACGTCGGACGCTGTTCGGCGTCTCCATCCTGTGCACTGTGTTAATTAAGCGAGTGGTGGGGTGATGTGATGTCCCCGTGTTGCTCTTCACTCTGGAATAGCATCAGGGGTCGTTCAGGGGTCGGCAGTGGGATTAGCTTCATTCCAGGATGAGGAGCAGCACAGGGACATCGTAATGTACCTATGTAGTGGGATCATTCTTTTTCTGGCGTAGTTCTTGTAGCTTGTGTGCTGTTTAATGTTGATTAGCCAACAAATTGATGTATAAATAACAGCTAGATTTCTTTAGAGGACAAAACAGGAACAGAACTATTTAATTTCTTAGTCCTACAGACATTTTCGTGCTTTGTAACAAGTGTGTATTGTATTCCGCCATCAATAAAAAGCAAGAATTTTAACAAAAAAAAAAAAAAAGAAGGACAAAGAAACAAAAAGCCCTATCCCAACCAAAAAAAAAAAAAAAAGAAAGAAACTGTTTCTGGACTATATTCATGGTTCTTTGGGTCTCAGAGTGAAATTCTTTCTGATTTGGTGTTGCCCGATGCCATGCTATTTTAAGTGCGTCACAGAGTGCTTTGACATGGGCGGGCCACATTTGCTCCCAAGGTGAACATAATACATAACTGAGGACCAGCTGTTCAATGCGACTTTCGTGCTCCGTAACAAAAGAGCTCATTCCAGTGGGCATGTTCTAAACATCAAGGAAAAGGAACCTACAGAACCTGATGTTCTATTGGTTGAAACATTATCCCTATCATCAGTATTATTCTAACTTATTCACTGCACATGTTGTGCTTAATATATAACCCCCTGGCTTCCGTATACCGGAATGTGGGAAAAATGGGGCTTGCTATTTTGGACGGCCCCTTTGTAGAATTTTTTGCCATGAAGCCCGTTGGTTTAGGGGTCAGTGTGCATGGTGGCGGAAGCAGGAGGTAGGTATGGGGAGTCACATGAGGGGGTTTATTTAAGGCAGCACCAAATGCAAAAAAAAAAGGAAGAGCACCGCTCTGCTGACATGTAAAGCAGGTGCCTGTGTCGTCTCAGGGCCCGTGCTCCCTGTGGGGGCAGTAAAAGCACCCTGAGGGGGTAGTAAAAGCGCTGGCGATTTGGGGCCCTCTGGGCCCCTCTCGTGGTGCCGCCGATGCGACTTCAGATTTATCTTCAGAGCGTGGGCGTCTGTGTGGATGTGGGGCAGTGGCCGTTAGAGTCACACAATCGCCGATTGTGTCCATTCATTTTGGCTGAACTAATGGGGCCGGAGAAAACAAGAGGAGATAGGAAATTGGAGGGTGTCCTTGAGGCCAGACACAGGAAACATTTGAGGACACAGAACAGGTGTTTCTGGGATTTGGGAAGGGGTTGGTTCATGAGCGTCCTCCCTCTCGCTCAATCAAACGTTCATTCCTTTTTTTATTTAGAAGCCAGAAGAGCTTTTGTTTATAAATCTGTTTTTGATGAACTGTATAGCATTCAAGCAAGATTATATATTCCCACATATCATTATAAAGCTAAACACTACAAATAGTCTATTATGATATGAAGGACCATCACATTTGCTATTTTTTACTTAATTGCATCCAGGTTATTTGAAATTCCCACACTGAATTACCAAACACTTGCAGCATCGGAATGCTCCATCAGAGCTGTGGATTAAGGTACATACACTACTGTAGAAATAATACATGGCATATACTACTCTAAGCTACTGAATAAAAGCCATTCTCCAACTTCTACCAGTTCCTTTTAATAAAGGAGCTAAGTCCAAAAAAAAAACCTTCAAGCCATGGTTGCGTCATGGTTTTATGAATGCATTTAACCTTCTAATGTTGTATAAGGAACATGATAATAACAACTATTTTTGTGATCATATTAAAACGTTGCTTGAATGATTTCTCTACGTTGTGCATCCTCTGTGTTGCGTACAATCTAGTCCACTGGTGATATTCAGCCCTGGGACCAAACAAAGACGCAGTGGAAATTTCCTACCCCCCCCTCCATCATTGCTTGAACGTGGGGGGGATGGGCGTCTTGTCATGGCAGAGTGGTAATTGGGAGGTCACTGGGGGGGAGGGCCGATCTGGGGAGGTAGATGGGTGAAGCTGGCACACGAACACCAGCTGGCTCTGTATTAGCCGCCAAGTGCCCATGCCAATGCACTCGAAAGCAAAACTCTGTTGGGGGGGGGTTCTATAGTACAACATCATTACATAACACACGTGTGTCTTATGTGTGCTGATCGTCTGCACTTGCTCTCCCTGTCTGACAGACAGGATAACATTGATGCACACTCTTGCACATGAACGCATACTGTTTAAGGAGTAATTTTCATAACATGTCACTCGAAAAAAAAAAGTATGAATTGCATCATCATAATCATCATCACCCATAATGGATCCAGTCCTGATTCAAAAAAGGAAGAAAAGATTTACATAGTCTCAGATGAAGAGTTTTTGCAGAGTGTGTGAGACAGAGACTGTGTTTGGGGACACGATATTACAGGCATGATCCCCAGAGTCACGACACAAATCTTGTCAGCTACATCCTCACCCTTCCAAGCTCACTACAGGACAGATGGACCAGGAGGGGTGAGGGGTAAGAAGGGGGAGGGGCATGGGAGTGACAGAGAATTTGTACAGCTGAAACGGCCAGACTTGCAAGTGAAACACAGAGATGACGTCACATTGTAAGGCGATCAAAAGAGAAGGATCAAACGGGTGCACGTGCGCTTTTAATGAGGACGAATTCAAGAATTTAGGTATCAAAAGTGTAAATGGGCCAAGACAGCGATCAACAAAATGTGTACCTCGCCATTGTGTGTGTTGGTATATATAAGTCTGCGTGTGTCAGAGTTAAATAAAGGGCTTCAGTTCCCTTGATGCAAAATAAATTTAGCCCACTCAGCCATCAAAGCTCCCCAGAATTGATAGGCCCAAGGTAGGAGACATATTAGGGGAGGTGGTCTCGGGACACCAAGCTGGGTGGGTGGGTGCTTGGGGGGGGGGGGGGTGAAAGCAGAAGAGGGGGGAGGTAAAGGAGGTGAAGGGTTAAAGGGTCAGAGTGGGGCAGAGGGGAGGGGGGCAGGAGAAATGGGGTCTGAGGTCATGCAGTGATAGCCCTGGATCTAAATTCCTCTCAGTTACATTGCAGTTGTTTTAAGTGGCCTGGGGGGGGAGGGTTGTTCCAAATCTCAGCTGGGCTTATCACCTACATTCTAAATTTGTATCTATAGTGGAGATTAGTTTATGTCGTGCAAGTATAAGGTCTAGAATGAAGGGCTGAAATGAAGCCCTTTGTATGTGTATTGAAAGGCCGGATATAAACACACACAAAGTCATGTGCCTTTGTGTTCATCTGCCTTTCTGTGTGTGTAAAAACACGAAAATAGAAACAGAGCATGTTTACATGGAAAAAATGTAGTGATTGATGGCCCGTGGCTATAAGACTTGATAGCGATTGTGAAAGCGACCTGTAGCCTCCTACTAAAAAAGCTACATTTTCATGCACATATGAGTTATTCGTGTGGTTTAAAAGAAAATTAGCAAAGAAACAGTCTATGATATGCACAATTCTTAAGTCCCATACTGAAAGTACAGTCAGTGCAGCACATCCTGTTGTAACACAGGCGTCCCCTGTTGGCCAAAAAGGTATATATTTAATTATTATTTTATTTGATTTTGATTATTATATTTTGCCATTGCTTACATTATTTATTTCTTCATTCTCATATATACAATCAAATCAGTCAAATTTTATTTATACATTGCTTTTTACAATGTGTATTGGAACAGGCCCACTAGGCCCTTAGTGAGCAAGCCAAAGACGATGCATATATATATATACATATGTATATATGTTAATAAATAAATAAATAATGCAATAGTAAAATTAAATAATCAGTAATGATAAAAACAAGATAAAAATTTAAGAGAAAAAAATTAACTAACTGAAAGTGAAGTACAGTGCAATGGCAGTTCAGTATTGAGTAAACATACAGCAACAGGGAGAACACAGGGAATAGAAGGGATGAGGACAGAGGGGTTGCACTTTGGAGACCAGAGCTCATCAGTGAGCCCCCCCAGAGGTGGAGGGGGCCTTTAATTAAAACTGTACAGGAGTGTGCCCACATGATGAGCCCAATGAAGCCCTGAAGCCTTGTAACCTGGACCTGGAATTTTGTGCACAGCTGTGAAATGCGTGTGTGGAGGGATTGTGGTTTATGGTATTAAAAAAAGGAGCTCAAAGCAGAATGGAAACTCCCACTTCAAGAGGAAGAAGAAAAAAAATCTTAAGTAACCTCCTTCTATATCATTGACGCTTCAGTTTTCTTTCCTTCCTGTGAAATGAACGCTTTGGCCACAGAGGCAGTTCACAACAGAACTATAACAGCATTATAGGCCAAAAATGGTATAGAAAAATTCTCAGAAGGAAATCCAAATTATGTGAAGAGGACTTGTCTGTACCTAAACAAGGAGAGAAACGCTTTAAGAAAAAAGTTGAAGACCGCTGAGGACAGACACAAAGACACATCAAAGAGGGGAGTCGAGGAAAGGAAGACGAAGACTGTTTCTCAGGAAACAATGATGCATAGATATTATTCCACCAGCGCTGCGCTCATCCTCGTCTTTCTGCAGGCAGGTATGAAGTTTCGGCATGGATCATGGGTGCACCTTACAAATTTAGGAGGGCAAGTGTCATTTACAAAAGACTGCATGCTTTCTAACAGCACACCTATGCTATTCTATTATTTGTATACTAGTATTAAAAAGTGGCACAGAAAAAAACATAGAGAGAGGCAGACGGGCTATCTTGAGAAACATGTAATTCCAGGAGCCATCATCTTTCATGTTGCGATGTGAAACAGTTTTGTATCAGTGAGTTACTATAGCAATATATGAAGATAGATGTGGTATAGTTCACATCTGGAGTTCTGTTACTGTGACACATTTACATGAAAATGATCATATGACTGTTTTGTCCATAAACCGCCCAGATCTCAATCCAGTCAGCAGCATGGGAGACAGGCGTTTTTAATGTTGCGGCTGACTGATGTAAATGTCTTACTTACACTTTACATAAAGTGTAAGTATTAATCCCATAAATGATTTATTAGTTTTTTTTCTCAAATCAGACTCTGGCACAGTCCTTATGACTTTGCAAAATTTTCATGTTTTCCTAGAAGTAATTTGAAAAGTATGATTATTTAACAATGCTAATAAATTAATTTGATTTGACATCATGAACATAATCTTACATATGAATTCAGTTTGATGGTTCTGATCAGCTGTTGGATATTCATTTGGACTTTTTGATCTTTAGATAACATAGTGCTCTCTTTTGTCACCAAGAGTAAACTAAACTAAAATAAAAAAATATGTAATTATATAGCAGCAGTTTGACATGGGTCAAATTGGGATGGCTAGACGACTAGGTCATAGCTTCTCCACAACATCATTGCAAGCAAAGGCTGCCTCATATTTTCTGATTCAATAAACTACTGCTGTTTTAACTGCTGAAAAGGTTAATGGTGGTTCTGATGGAAATGGGTCAGAACACACAGTGCATCACAGTTTATATGGGGCTGCATGGCCACAAACTGGTCTGGTCAATGTTCTGCTGGGAAACCTTGGGTCTTGCATAAACATTGTTGCTGACCAAGTGCACCCCTTAGTTGAAGTACTCCCTGAAGGCCTTCTTTCAATGTTTTGGTGGCAGATGTGGGATCTACTCAAAATTAGTCATAGTCATAATGTTATGCCTGATGTGTGCATCTAATAACATAAGTACAGAGTGTAACTAAAAATCTTTACAAGGAAACTTTTCTTTTGATATGTAATATGTTTCAATTTTTCATCACTTACAAGAACATACATCTAAAGACCATTTTCATTCGTATATCATGTTCTGTATATTCAATATGTCTGCTTGTTAGTACTTTTAATATGTACAGTTCATACAATATATTTCGGCAAGAAGGTTTAAGGGTCAGATTGAAAGTTTATTGCATGGAAAAAAGTACGAAACCCACCAAAACCAACCAGTCAGGAAGTGGCTTTTAAAGTGAATACAAATGTTCATGTTACTGTTCATGTAGGTCATACCTATCATGTGTTTATAACAAGGCAGCAGACCCCCTTTTTTAATTTTTTTATGTGGTGGCTGAGCTAATCATGTTCAGTTCTCGTAAGGTCCTGATAAAATCAGTAATTATCTGCCTTTTTAGTGGCCCATTGAAGGTAAATGAATGAGCTGTTAGCTCTGATAACATGAGAATTCTTGTTTTGGTAAAGTTTCTTTTAAGTTTTTAGGTCTGTGAAGTTCTTAGAATTCAAAAAATCTGATTGAACAGTCCAAAAGTTAAAGTGCTACATTTTCATATTTACAGGAATATCGAACAGTGGGATATCAGTTACCCAGAAATGGATGGAAGGAGCGCTGAATTTGACATGTACCATCTCAGGCAACACGACAGTCACTCAGATAAACTGGGTGATGGGGGCTTCCAAACAAATAAATCTTGCCATATTCCATCCCAAGCTTGGTATGTATGTTCCTGAATGTTACCTTGAAGACGTAGGCATTGATGGGGACAAAGACCACGTCTGCTTCTCATCTCTGATACTGAAGAAGGGAGCCATGAATGAAAGCAACGTATTCTGCTGCCAGTTTATTACCTTCCCAGCAGGAAAGTTGGAGAGCTGCATAGACAGCAGCCTCAGTTCAGTTACAAAAGGTGCGTCTCCCACTATCCCTGCAGTTCTACTGCCAGAGTTTCTCTCCCTACCTTCACTGGGTGTTTCTGAAAACAGCACTGTGGCCTTCACAAAGACACAGATCTGTGTTTTTAAGCACAATATGTGTGTTAATGTGTACAGTTATGACATCTATGTGCAAAGCTTTTTTGTTAGTTTAAGGTTAAAGCTCAGGATTGAATAAATAGATTAAACATAGCACTGTGTTTAGCGCCAGTTCAAAAAAAAGGGCCATAAAATAAACAGCTAATTTTATTTTAAATGTGGAAATCATTTAGTAAGTTTGATTACTAAGCTTATCTTTCTATTTAGGCTTCATCATTTCATGGCATGATGCATGTATGTGAAGTATTATCTGCACAGGAATACAGATCCAGGTACTGTATGTGTGGTTTAAATATTATTTTTATGCAGCCTTAGAACACAACACATACAAGATGGCACAGTTTCTGAAGGAGTGGTTGTTGCTGTCTGGTGCAATTGGCCTTGTCTTCCTCATCGTCAGCATATCTATATTTTGCATCTGGAGAAAGTGTTGCAGGAGGTATGACAATAATTTTTTTCTGCATGCCTTATCTATTTATTTTTTGCATCATTTTTGCTTGTTAATTTTCCACAGTGTTAAGGTCTTCGAAGTACAGATTAGTTCTCTCACGGACTGGTCACCAGATTCAGAGGTGAGAGCCTGCAGGTCATGTACATACTCGTGCTGTTGTTTAAAGGTGCTGCATTGAAATGCTTTAGACAAAGTTTGAAGATTCAAAGCAAAGTAGAAAATTTAAATGCAATGCAGGACCACAATGTTAATGTAATAATCATGACGTCAAACACTGACCGTTAAGACCGAAACCACTACGAGCCCATGGGCCCAGACTTCCTGTTGAGTCTTTGAAATAGTCTGTGGTTGAGTCTTAGTTTACATATCACAGCAGCTGCAGGTGACAGTTAACTGATTATTTACATGAAGCAATTGCCAATAAATGCATATGAAGGAAATCATATGCATTTATTGGCTACCCATTGCATTATGGGTAGTTACGTTGGGTAGCATATTAATGCCAGTGCAGTCCTTATATTTGCACATATATATAGGATTTATATATATGGATGCACCTATTCAGTGGTGGTTATGAAGGCTAAGATGGAGCAGTTTTGCAGAATCCATCTTTTATAGCAGGAGAAAGTGAAGTATGTTTGAGTCGCTGTTTTTTCGTTCCTCGTACCGTTTTCTAACTTAAGGTGGTGGAGAGAAGCCAAGAGTGGGAAATACTGCCATCACTGCAAAAGCTCCTTGCTGAATGCACCGACAGTTAAAATTAATCAAAAAGAGGGTTAGAAGGAACACTGTTCTTGAATAGCTTTTTAAAGTTATTAATATTAAAAAAAAGTTTAAAAAAAAAAAATTTTTTTTAAACTTTTTTTTAATATTAATAACTTTAAAAAGCTATTCAAGAACAGTGTTCTTGAATATGACATGGTAAATGACTGTGGCATCAGAAAAACAAAATTAAAAACATTTAGTTGCTGACAAACAATAATTGTTATGAGCATTAAATTGTGTCGGTTTTGTATTAGTGATTTTCAAAAAATTATATAATATGTTTATATAATATTTATATTTAGTATTATAACTACACCATAGGCAAGCATATTGAAGTTCAAAAGTGTTGCACTCTGTTGTCATATATCTGTGAAGGTTAAAAAAAAAAAGGTTATTTCACTGGCAACCAGACTTGTTATGGATCCTTGAGAACGTTTCGCCCTTCCATTCCAGAGGGCTTTCTCTAGTGTTGTGTTGTCTTATGTCCTTTTACTTCTAACCAAAAGGCTAACACCAATGAGGCTATCCCTGAAGATCCACCAGTACCACCTCCGCCTCAGTCTCATCCAACTGGGTTTGACCCGTCCAAATTGTATGCCAAAATAAAAGTTGATCTGTATTATGGCCGACTGTGGAAGTCTTACCAGGGCACCAGACCACAAACGTTGCCATCCAGAAATATGTACGCTCTTCTGGGGCAGCATTCCGTGAAAAAGAGCGAAGAGACAGGTGCTCTGCCAGCAGAGATGCCTGCACAAACAACACAACAAGAGCACAGTGAGAATTCGTAGATTTGGATAAGATGGATAAGAAGTACATGAAACACACATGGTCTATCTGACAGACACACACAAAACAGATGTAAATGTCATTCACTGTTGTTTTTTCATTTCTGTTTTATCTAAAATGATGCAATAGAAGCCATATAAAGAAACTTCGAAGAATTTGCTTAATCTGTTTTTTGTGTATTTGGTCAAAGAGACCAAATGTAGAGGACAATATCTTCAGTGCATTTTATACTATAATTTATCTGCACTACATTGCCCAAATAGTTTTATATGTGGTGTTGCGCTTTTTATCAAGCATTATATTATTTAAATACAAAGCATTCTGTGTTCATATTTTCTCCTGCTGTCATTTACAATATGGGATGTGGTATGGTTAGCAAATATAAATACATTGTCCTGATGTATCTGTATATCTGCTGTATTTTGTCATGAATTTGAGAGGTCTTGTATTTCACTGTTGATTTATTCACATCACATAATACTGCAATTTCAAATTCAGTCAAATACAGTTATTTTTTGCACAGAGAAAGGAAAGATGCAGATTAACATATTAAGGCAGATTAGTTTGAAGAAGGTAGAATTTTACATCACCTCCTTTGATAATGGGGAAAAAAAAGTCATCGGTAGTGGATGTCTGTGCCACAGGAAATGACCTTTTCTGTTACACACAAGACAGTCAGTGGGCCTTCAAATGTCACCTCTCTTATCTCCATCTTTTGGTTTCTGCTCATCACCTTTGCTTTAGAGAGCATATGCATAGGTTCCTGTGTAAGATAAAACCTATTATTTAAAAGTTTTTTTTATTTGAATAAAGTAAATTTACATTTATAGCATTTATCAGACGTCTTCATCCAGAGCTACTTACAAGTAGTTACAGGGACAGTCCCCACTCAGGGTTAAGTGTCTAGCTCAGGGACACAGAGGTAGTAAGTGGGGTTTGAATCTGGGTCTTCTTGTTCATAGGCAAGTGTGTTACACACTAGGGTACAAAGCACCTATTGCCACATTAAATTGTACATGACATGACTTTGCACAGACTATCGGGTTTAAAATGGTTATAATGTGAATTTTTTATAGAACCTTAGAACCTTAGCTCCCTGCAGAAAAATAAAAAAAAAACTACAATGTGAAAAAGGCACAGGCAAAGGGTTTTAGGTTTTGGTCTCATCTTGAAAGCAGGTTGAGAAAGTGACTTTGTGTGATATCTGTGCAACACCTTTCTCGTGCTCACTGTTGCTCATCATATGTGGGCAGTGAGCTAGTAGACCTTGCATACATTTCCAAAGTATTAAAACAATTATAATGTGCACGTCCTTTCCTTCTGGTTTTTATCTGATGATTTTATTTTTTTAAAAACGTCATGCCTTCAAAATGTAAACTTCTTTCTTTTTTTCATTTGAAAGCTGTTCCGCGGTTTGTATTTTAAGCAATTTTATTTAAACATCATAGCGTTTAATATAAATCCTCTTACGTGTGCCCTGGAGAACAAGCATGAGCTGAGGGCAGTGCTACCAGCTGCAGCCAGGGGGCGTTGTATACGGTTCAAGTAAAAACTATTATTAATTCTATTTATAATAATAAAACAGCAATGATGTTATATATGGGTTAGGTTGGAAGTTTGGGTATTCAAATGGATAATTCCTGAAATGTATCAAACTATGTATGTGTGTGTGTGTGTGTGTGTGTATATATGTATATATATGTGTGTGTGTGTGTGTGTGTGTGTGTGTGTGTATACATACATACATACACACACACACACACACGTTAGGTAACACAACTGCCCCTAAATGTAATTTGAAGTCATCCAACTCACGACCCCTGGTTTACGACTCCAATTCTCTTGCCACTGAGCTTTGCAAAAATATATATTTTAGCATGTAATGAAACGTTTTTGAAACGTTGTTGCAGCGTACAGTGAGAGCTGTACGTCATTTACCAAACTCAACGTAAGATGGCGCTGTCGTGCTGCCGACCAGAGTTCCCTGCTGCTTCTTAAACTCGGAAACGATTCTGAAGCGGGTTCAAGTACGTTCCAGCGTTTCTGGTCCTCCGTTTACAGTTTTAATATATATGTAACTAACTATGTTAGTTATATATTCTAAAAGATATATGAATATTATTCCCAGACAGCAGAACCGCTAGACGCTGTTGGTTTTGTCCAGGAAAGAAGAAGAGGAAATGGGGGTCTAAAGTCCAGCAAGAGTTGAGAAGCGCATTTGCGAGGCGGTGGACGTGGACGTGGACGTGTCTCGCACCTTGTCCCTTGCAGACTCGCACGCTGGTGAAAAGTGTCGTTTTGGTGCGGTGTACTCCAGCAGCCTGGGGTTCTTCTGCAGATAACAGCTCCATACTTGACCCTGACACGTTTGCAGGTGTCCTTTCCGAAGTGAACACTGTCAAGGAGGGAGGGGGGGAATCCAGGATGGCTGCTGACTTTTTGGGTGAAAGTGATGGTCTGACTTTGTGGCTGGCCAAGCCTGAAGATTATGCAGACGTGATGGCCATTTCAGAGAACATCTACGATGGCAATGACTACCTTCCCCATCGCTACTGGGAGTGGATGACTGAGCCAGACAGAGTGGTCTTCTTGGCCCGGAGAGACAGAAAGCTGGTGAGGAGAGCGATAACATTCTCATTCAATGTGTTTTCTTTATTTTCGTGACCATTTACGTTGGTAGATTCTCACTGAAGGCGTCAAAACTATGAATGAACACATGTGGAGTTATGTACTTAAATGAAAACATGTTTTATATTCTAGTTTCTTTGCTCTGATTACTGCTTTGCACACTCTCGGCATTCTCTCGATGAGCTTCAAGAGGTCGTCACCTGAAATGGTTCTCCAACAGTCTTGAAGGAGTTCCCAGAGGTGTTTAGCACTTGTTGGCCCCTTTGACTTCACTCTGTGGTCCAGCTCACCCCAAACCATCTGGATTGGGTTCAGGTCCGGTGACTGTGGAGGTCAGGTCTCCACTTTTTGTTAAGTACATAACTCCACATGTGTTCATTCATAGTGTTGATGCCTTCAGTGAGATTCTACCAACGTAAATGGTCATGAAAATGAAGAAAACACATTGAATGAGAAGGTGTGTCCAAACGTTTGGCCTGCACTGTATATATATATATATAGGATCTCATGATGCTCTCATGCTTGCAGGTGGCCTTTGAATCGGGGTTCGTGGTTGATAAGGGGTGCACGTTGATCCTGGAAGGCTTACGCGTGTGTCCCAGCGAGAGGGGTCGCGGCATAGCCGGGATCATCCAGAGGTTTTCCGACATGCACATGAAGAAGCTGTACCCCAGCATTAGGGTGAAGCGCCTGACTCGAGCGGATGTTCCTGGAAGAGAGAAACTGTCCAAATTCAAACTGCTGGCAAGGAGGGTGAGTGGAGAAGCGAATGGAGGATGATTTCACAACCGGCTTTATCAGTGTTACGAGAATCTCCTGCTTCCCAGAAATCAAGGGACACCCTCAGAACATGTGCTGACATCTCCTCATTTTCCATAGGTTATTAATATTCCCAACATCCTGGAAAGGGCTCCCCAGAGCGTTTAGCCCCCATTTAACAGTACTTTATGGCTCTGATAAATCCTTGCAGAAGGCAGCCGTATGCAATGAAAGCAGGTTTTCCACGGAGGTGGCGGCGGCTTTAAATAAATAAAGCGGCCAAGGTCTGTTGGCTCCAGTCACAGTGCCTCTTTGGTTACCACTTTCTTCTTTTGAGGCCTTCTTATTGTCTACGCAGTTTATGAGAGTCACACTGAAATGCTTCACTGCGCTTTTCTTATCTGCATGTCTGCTATTTCCTTGCCTGCTGATGCTGTGTAGACACAAATCACGAGATAAGAAATCTGAATTCCTTCATGGGCCGTAAGATCGCTGTTTCTTTTGGTCAAAAAAGGATTTTAGTCCATGTTCTCTGCCATTGTCTGAGAGGACTAGCATAAAGCTGCCATTAGATCAGTGGTGCTGCTCATGCACCAAATTTTTTAATCTCATTACTGCAAGAGAAAAACAAGATTTATCCAGACCCACGTAGACCTATATATCAGTTGCTCCTGTACTATCTAAATTGTCTAAATATAAAGATTTCCCTGCAAGGCTTCAGTAGTTCAGAATTGGAGCAACGATTTCCCCTGTAATGGCAAATGTTCAAACCGTTTAAACCTGTTTAAGCAACTCTATGGTTTGTAACTCATTAACATTTATAATATAAGTCAAGGTCCAAATCTCAGAAACATCACGCATGGAGGTGGGAAGCAGAGGCTGTAAGTGACAGTCACACAAAGACCAATTTTTTTTTTTTCCTGATTTCAGCTACTTTAAACTGATTATGAATTTTGCTGTTTGGTCACCAATATTTTATTTGTGATGGTCCCTTAAACCAAAAATAATTGTGGCGATGAATGATAAGGGTCACAAGCATGCTGCTATGCTAAACCTATTATAATAAGTACGATTGCCTTCTTTGAGAGGACTTTACAGTTTTGTGAATGAACGTCGGCATTTCAGCTAAATGTGAATGAACTGAAATTCTGTTTCATTCAATCTGGCCGCCCTCTGCGTGTGTCTTACGTGCCCTGATGAAAACTCCATGGGGAAAGCAGACAAAGCCCACCTTATGTTCGAAAATCACAAACTGAGCTTATAATTACAGCGTCACCCTCCTTCCCCCTCCCCTTCCTTTCCTGCCCCCGCCTACACCAGATCAAATGCACCTTCTCTCACTTTCTCTACCTTACTTCCATTTCCTCTCTCCCTAATCTAATTTTTTGTTGTCTTTCTTTCTTTCACTATTTTCATCATCAGGCTGTCTTGTCATTTTGTGGAGAGGCTGCGATCTTTGGCACCTTCGTCTCGGCCCTGAAGACTAAGCTAGCAGCCGAAGGTGACACCGGCAACAAAATGTTCACCTTTGAGACGGAAGACCACCTAAAAGCTGTGATTCTGGACCCTGACCTGACCTGCAGACTGCAGCTGCCAGGAGGCGCCATCATCCAAGACTGGCAGCCTCTGCAGCCAATGGAGAGCAACCTGGAGGTGCTGAGGAGGCGGAACCTCAAGTGGTTCCTTGCTGGGCCCAGCAAGACACCAACGTTTTTGAGCTTCCACACACCACCGTACCCAGTCCCATTTAATGGCGGCGCGTTGCGATTAAACGTGGACCTCTATGGGACCGACCCCGCCCTGGCACGGCCAGCGCTGGTGGCCCACCTGGAGAATGTGGCTGGGAAGATCGACCGCATGGTATTGGTGCATGTGTACATGCATCCCTCCGTGTGGGAGGAGCTCTGGAGGCTCTGCCAGGTAGAGTCGGGACTGACGCAATACAGGGACTACTGGGAACAAGTGTTCCTTGAGAAAGAGATGGAATAATTACTCATGCCAATGTAGAAGTGAACAAAGGGATTGTGGGAAAATTGAATCTACAGAGCCTTATTTTCAAAGCACCATGATAGATGTAACACTTGTTAAGATTTTCCTTAAAATTTGCATTAACTTTAATGATGTAATATAAAAATGGGAGGAGTCAATGGTGATGACTGACAGCTCTGACACACCGTACTTCTTCATTCTACATTTAAATTGACAGCATTTATAATCTGTTCTAATCATTTATTATCTGTTATCTGTTATAATCATCTCATGACCACATATTTTACCAAACCAAGCATGAAGACCTTTTAGAGCTTTTATTCAATAATTTCCTATTGACAAACTATTCAATACTAACTATTCTTATTGAAAAACTATTAATTCAATTTGAGAATGTCCCCCATTGTCTTTGTAATATTTTATGGCCATTGCCATAAATCCTGTTTAATTTGTATTAATTAAAAATATACATCTGAAAATATATACAAGCGACGGCGTCATCGTAGCTGTGTTGCTTTTCTTAATAAAAACAATACGCAGTTGAAATGTTGTTTATGCGAAGTGTTATTCTTTTTATAAATGCCAAATGGTTCATTTGCCCTTTGTGAGAACAAGCTCTGCTGGTATTCGGTATTGATTTCCTCTCTGCCCATAATCAGCACACCGAGCATTTCAAATAAACACCTCGGCGCCATGAAACACAGTTCATCTGTTTCATTCAAGATATGATGGGGGGGCGGGGTTAGTCACTGCTGCCGATTTCTATTGCGACCAGAAAAAGCACAAAGGTTTTCCTCCCAGGATGAAAGAAGGCCGGGCTGAGAGTCCAATTTTTCACCCGCTTTTATACCTCTTCTCTCTCCTTCTTTTTTTAGGCCCATCTCATTTATTTCACTCCCCCTTCTCTTTAGTTTTACTCTCTGTAACCTACCCTCTCCCCATCTTGCCTGGATGTGTCCCTCCATCATTCGGCCCACCCCCACTCGCCCCCAATTCCCTTCTCTCCGTCCTCTCCGCCTGTCCTCTCTTTCTTCATTTAGTTCCATGTCACCGCTGCTCTGTTTGGCCTCTCCGCTCGTCATTACGGCCATTAAGTGAGATCCAGTCTCCGCATGTCAGGCGTCTGTTTCCTTCACCAGACCTCATTACAGAGCCATGCGCAGAATCCTGGAGTCATGGCTCAAAGTGTCACACACACGCACACACACACACACACACACACACACACACACACTAATAACAGTCAGTCCTATGAAATAGCACAGACACAGTCAAGGACAAACCAGATTTAATAACTCAACTGCTAACAACTCTCTGTTTTTTTTTTCCTCCATATTTTCACTGAATTTTGTGGTAGACATTTAAGAAAATTTTGTCTGATTGGGCACTGAGCTGGGACTAGGCTCTTTGCTCCTACCAGAGCTACTGAAGGGAACGTGCTAATGGACAGCTAATGAGCAAGCAAATCGTTCCATGTCCGAGCTATTTTTCAATCATTAATCGCTTGTCAGATTGATTGATTGCCTAATTATTGATCTGAGCATTTCTTGCGTGTGTGGATGTGCCATCAGTTCTCTGCCGCATATGCATCCCCGCAGGCATGTCGCTTTGTTGTCCGACGTGGGGAGGAGCCCGCTGACAAGACTGACCCTTTGCTCAGGCTCTAACGCATTTTCTGCTGTAACGTTCTTTCCGTCCGCCTGTTCCTTCTGACCTCCCTGTAAAAATCTACGTTTGCGAACACCCAGACTTGTCTGAACAGTAACTACCCGCAGCCACGTGAGCAGCGGGGCATTGCAGACGGTCACTGAGGGCACCAGCCAGCCTGCAGGGCGCCTGACCCTGTGTTTCTGTACAGGGCTGAGTGATCACCGGTGTCAGGACCCCCTTAAAGCAGAGCAGGAAGGACAAAGAGGGCAACACTCAGTCGCTGTATCTGGGCTTTATTTTATCTGTTCCAGGCTGAAATTAGTTATGACATGCCATATACAATTGTCTTTATGAACAGCATTTCTTCTTTTGATTAATTCTCTTTTTAATGGCTTGTTCCTACTGTGATTGTCGTTAAGTACGTTATGTACTAGAACAGTAAAACACTGGATGCCAGCAGTTGTGTTAATTAAAGATGCCGAGGAAGGAAGTGTAAAGATTAGAATGATTACAGTGCATCAGAACAGCTCGGAAATAAGAAGCCGGCTGTGGTCACGCAGACGGATTTGCTCCATTTTTCTTCCATAAAAAAAAAACAAAAAAAAACATGCAGCCTGTCCTCATGTAAATTTGCATCAAGTCTATCATGCTTTTTGAAGGCATGTGAAATCAGCTTATCCGTCATCGAGCAAATTGACTGGACTACAGTACAAAAAAGGCACGTAAACAGCTATATAATGTGTGCTAATTGAGGAAATGTGATTCCAGCTCATTTTGCGTGTCACAGATCCTACCGTGCAGCCGAAGGCCAGGTCCCCTCTGCCTTTTTGTGAATGAATCCTGGGCGTGTGCGAGCGTGACGCCGCCAGAGCGCATCAATGGCCAGACCAATAGTGGGCAGCACGGAGCCACTTCACATGCCAGGGCAGTAATGAAATGCAGCGCTGTGAGTCACGGACATAATAGCTACTAAGCGGTATATACACTGCAGGAGGGGACACTGGGGGCGGGGGCGGAGGCAGGGAAGCACAATGGCAAGTAATGGTGGGGAGGGAAGTGTTATTTTTTTTCGCCGTTGAAAATGTGCCAGGGGCTGCTGGCTGATAGGCGCCGCAAGGGCTTTTATCTTCTCCGTGGGATCGATGCTGAGCACGCGAAAGGACTTTTGTGTTTGTCCGCCTGAAACAGAGGACAGCGGAACCGATTCGACGGAGCCCGTGCGAGTTGAAGAAGCGGCGGCGTTATTCAACCCGTTTTCGCCCACCACCACCACCACCACCACCACCACCTCCTCCCAGCGCCCTGACCCTCTCACATCCACTCGCTTCCCGGCACTTGTGCTGTTTTGACCCGGATGGCTGACGCATCCAGAGAAATGCAGGAGAGCTTCTGCCTCCGTTAATCATAATACTTACCAATGATGGGAACGGCGATAAGCCCCTCTCGCGTTTCAATTTTAGCCTCCGTGACGCTTGTGCACCGGAGCGTCGGCCATTTTGCACGCCATGCCGATACGGTGGTTCCGCAGTGCTGCCCACACCCCCCGTCTCTGGTGGCCCTTCAGTCCAGAGAGAGCTTGAATTAACCACAGCAAGGTCCCTAAAGGTACATAAAATGGAGCCTTTGGAGAGCAAATTATGCTATTTCTTGCCCTCCCACCCAAGCACCCAAAATTTCGTCCATCACTATCATCATTATCTTCCTGTCTTTCTCTCTTTGGTGAGTAGCGAGTGTAAGCTCACTGGAGAGGATGACGAGGCCGCAAACTGGCCAACATCAGAGATGAAGTTACATTATACCTCCAGGGAGGCCATTTGAGGAAAGAAAATGAGCCTAAATTGACCAAAATTGGCCATCCGGCAGATCTCTCATACAGTTTCCTTTTAGCTCTTTTTCTTTTGCCCCTTATGCATCCATCCTTCCATGACATGGACTTCAGCAGGCAGGCAAAACCTGCGAGCGTCGGACCCACAACCCCAACTTCTGCTTAGCAGAGGGCTAATTAGCAGAGTCGAACTGGAAAACGTGAGTAGGCAAACTGACAACAGCGCCGTGGCAGCCTTAATCATAGGAAACAATCGGAGGAATTGGGAATGGGGGGGCGGGTGATTGGGGCGGGGTGGGTCGGCAAGTGCCATTAGCCTACGAGGATGCTGCGTAGAGCGGCAGCCATTAGAGCACCACTGAATTAGGCTAATTCTCATTTGTGGAGGTAGACGTGCAGAAGGGAAGGGTGGGTGGAAAATGATAGAAAGCCGGATGAGGCAGCATGAGTCAAAAGAAAGACGTAGGACTTTCGGCTGGCTTATAAATTGTCTTGTGCGGTAAGTTTGGCAGGTGAAATAAAACAAAAAAATGATTTTTGCAACTGTAATAAGCACGTTCCTGGTCCACACAAAGAGAATTGCATATGAACTGGTAAACAAAAACACATAAATATATTTATCCATAACATAGTTTACTTTATTGATTCCAGACATAGATCACAAATGACACTTGACCCATTTGGACAACATACACTGCTCAAAAATAAATAAATAAAGGGAACACAAAAATAAGACATCCTAGATTTGAATGAATGAAATAATCTTATTAAATACTTCATTCTTTACATAGTTGAATGTGCTGACAACAAAATCACACAAAAATTATCAATGGAAATTTTGGGGTCACACTCAAAATGGAAAAACACACTACAGGCTGATCCAACTTTGATGTAATGTCCTTAAAGCAAGTCAAAATGAGGCTCAGTAGTGGGTGTGGCTGTATGCAGCACTGTGTGCTGTGCTTCAAAATGACAATGTCCTCTGCATTTTACCCATCATCCTTGGTGGCCAGTGGGCAGCCATGACAGGTGTCTGGGGAGCAGTGTGTAGGAACTGTACTTTGCTCAGTGGCACCTAGTGGCACCTTGGTGGCTCAGGATTCGAACCTGCAACCTTTCCGACAATGGGTCCACTTCCTTATCTGCGGATGGGCTCCTGAGGGATCTTCTCCCAGACCTGGACTAAAGCATCCACCACCAGTCTGTGGTGCAACATGGTGTTGCTGGATGGAGCGAGATATGATGTCCCAGATGTGCTCAATTGGATTTAGGTCTGGGGAACGGGCGGGGAGCACAGGGTGCCACAGGCAAATTTGCCATCTTGGTGTTCCCTGATCTCTGCTAGGCCAGCCGGCCGGCTCTGCCGTCCATCCTATTATCTAAAGTCCACAGGAATTCCCCTCAGTGTTCATGATAGGAGTGCACATTCCACCCAGCACCCATGAGAAGGAGGCACTCTGCATGCGATCTGCAGAATTCACACTGTTCGTTGGAAATTTTAACCATGCGAATCTTAAGTCAGTTCTCCCAACATTCCATCAACATGTGGACAATAGGGGAAAATGCGCTGGATACACGAACATCGGCGTCAGGGTACCAGGCGGAGCCCCTCCTCCATCTCGGCCAATCAGACCACATCACTGTTCAATTCCAGCATACAGACCGATCTTCAGACACACAAAACCGGTTCTGAAGCAGGTGAGAACCTGGATGGCAGGAGCCATTTCTACTCTTTTGTAGAAGACTGTTTTGAGTGCACTCACTGGCAAATGTAAAGGGAGGCTGCAACCCACAGCGACCAAACCGTTAACTTGGAGGATTACATGTCAGCGGAGAACAGCTACATCATCCAATGCACTGATGACGTTGCAGTCTTCAAGTCCATCACCACAAGATCCTACAAGAAGCTGTGGATGACTGCAGAGGTACGTATACTGCTCAAAGCTCAAGACTCCGTGTTAAGAAAGGGTGACAAGGTGGCCCCAAGATCAGCGAGGGCCAAACTGTCTCGAGCCATAGAGCAGCAAAGTGTGCACACGGGCAGAAACACACGGGTGACATGCAGCGTATGTGCCTGCAAGATGCTCAGAGAATGTGCAGACCAGCTGGCAGATGTTCTCGCTGACATCTTCAACATCTCACTGAGCACCACCGTTGTTCCAAAATATCTTAAGGCCAACCCCATTGTGCCCATGCCTAAGAAGTCTTCAGTGTCATGTCTTAATGACACTGGCCTAGTGGTTAAGGAAGTGAACCAATAATGGGAAGGTTTCCTGTTCGTGTGTCAATTGACCTGTTGTCAATTCCATTTGCACTATAGGATTGTCAATCTGTGTTGCTTCCTAAGTGGACAGTTTGATTTCACCAAAGTGTGATTGACTTGGAGTTACATTTTGTTGTTTAAGTGTTCCCGTTATTTTTTGAGCAGTGTATTTGCTTATATATATTTGCATATTGGTTGGAGTTAAGCATATTAAATTACTGAACTTCTTGCGAGTCATGCAAGACAGCAGGATGTAAGGTTTTTATGTTTTTTCTTTAACTGTTAAGTTCAGTTTCCTCTTGTACCTTGACTCCTGCAAGAAGCATACTGAAGTGAGCAACAGATATCTGGCAGAGGAGAGATAACAGTTTTGGGCTGTTTGCGAATCAGAATGTGCTGTGCCAGCAACACTGTGCATCCGGAACTTCCTGGCAGTGTCTCAGTGTATCTCAGTGTATGTGACTGAGGGAGGAAAAAAAAAATCAGTCACTTAATGCTGGTTAATGGGATCTCCATTTGAGATATGTGTTACATGGCAGAGCTTGGGAAAATATTAATTCAATAATTTTTTTAAATAAATAAATAAAATGTACATCAACAATTATAGTTTTATATATATATATAATAACTGGAAACAGCATTCCCACATATATAACTATATATATATGCTATATATATCTGTTATCACATATTCTTAATAAAATTTGGTACAATTTGTCTATATAGATATATAGAGAATATGCGGTCTATAATACAATTAACATGTTATTCTATATTTGTTACATTCTGAATATTATGTATTATCTAGGAGTGCAGCTTTATTTACATTTTACATAATATTTGAAAATAATCAGATCTTTTTAATATTAACTTTTAAGAACTTGCAATAGGTTCTGTCTGTACATACACAATAAAGAAAAACTTGAATAGAGAGCACCAAATCACTTCCGTGTGAACTCGGTGACATTCAGGTCTGACGGTGACAATGACAACATTGCGATGGCATACGCACAGCCTTCGGGCTTCCGCTCTGCAGCTGAGCCATGATGCCACGCAGTACAGTATATTTAGCATGAAAGAGTCATCTCGCTGCGTCGCCTCGCCTGAGGTTAACAATATCCCCACTTCCTGAAAGCAGGACGTTGTAATTGCTAACAGTAATTGATGTTAATTGCTGCTTGAGTGATTTAATGGTGCAGCTGCTTGGTGTAGCGTCTCACCTGGGATCTAAATAGATCCAAAATGTCCGGTTTTACTCTCAGAGAGAGATGAAGGGCAAGTCAAGAGGAATATTCAGCAAACGATGTACTGAGCGACAGAGAGAAAGTCACAATCAGGGTGGAGAAAGGAGGAAAAAAACGATGGCGAGAAGATGGAGAGATGCCGTTGTTAGCAGGCACTTGGTGCTGGTGGTGACAAATGCAGCAGCTGTGTAGCGTGAATATGAATGAAGTCCAGGACTTGCGGAGAGAGAGAGGAGTTCCTCTGCCTGCAGCACCAGCTTACAGTGTGTGGGGGTGGAGGTAATCTCTGTGTGTGTGTGTGTGTGTGTGTGTGTGTGTGTGTGTGTGTGTCAGCCCAAGATTTTTAGAAATGGATGTTTGACACCAAACCAAAGGCTCAGCCACTGTGAGTGATGTTATTGTTGGCGAATGAAATGTTTTCATTCAATTTCATTTCCACCACATTTTTTTTCCCACGGTTGACCTTTTCTCTGAGCAGAAAATGTCCTTTCTTGATGATTTTTTCATTTTGCAAATACTTATATGGTTCATGATATTTTATTTTATTATGATATTTTAGAATTTTTTTTCTTTCTGAAATAAGAAACCTTCCACACATACTTTGCTATTAAGATGTCACCAAAGTAACGTCACCAAAGAAGTGGAGGACACAGGCGCAGGTGCTCAAACAAAACCATTTTATTTAAACTGGACAAACACATGGGGCTCTACTTGGGGCAAACGGAAGTGAAATATGAAAAAAGGAAAGGTTACACTCACTCTGGGAACACATGTTCATTTATACTGCATGCGCTCACACACACACACACACACACACACACACACACACACACTCCACCAACACATACCGCACTCCAGAGTCTCACAGACGCTGACACGACATGCGGACTGCACACAGACAGTAGACACCCAGCAACTCCTCATACTCAGACCACGTAGACACACAGTGACGGACAGATTGCAATACCGGACCCGGAACGCTGGTGCAGGTGCTCCTATAAAGGAGGGAAACTGGGTGCCAAAAAAAAAAAAGTGAAGTGATTGTCACTTGTGATACACAGCGTCACAGCACATGGTGCACGCAGTGAAATGTGTCCTCTGCATTTAACCCATCACCCTTGGTGAGCAGTGGGCAGCCATGACAGGTGCTCGGGCAGCAGTGTGTGGGGACGGTGCTTTGCTCAGTGGCACCTTGGTGGATCGGGATTCGAACCGGCAACCTTCTCATTACGGGGCCGCTTCCAAAAGTCAAAATATGTCACACTAACTGGGAAAAGTCGAATCTTTTGGGATTTTGTGTTTGTATCTCCCCCTCTGAGACTCGTCTCCCGAGCATCCAGAGAAGGGAGTGGGCCCCACCCCAGACCATGCTTGCCGGGACGGGGTTGTCCCTGCACCAACGCACTGAGGCAGCCCGGGACGGCTACGTATCGGTTTTGGAGGCGGGGAGGTGTTGGCAGTCACGCAGAGGTCCATTTAGTCGCATGCATGCGGCATAGCCCTTGCGGCCGGTTTTATCTGTAGGACTTTGGATCCTTTATTAAAGCAGTAGCTATGGAAAGCAGAGAAACGGGCTGGTCCTTTTGCTTTAGTAAACTTTAATGATAATTTTATAAAGTTTATAAAGTCTAAAGTTTAAAATAGGAATGATTGACAGGTGAACCCTCAATGTAAACCTGCTCATCAATACATGATGTCCTCCTACATTTCTCCACGTTCTTGTAGCACACCTTCTTCGTGGGCTGTCAGTGGCACGGGTACAGAATCCACTCCGACGCTGAAGCTCTGAGGGAGTTACAGAGTACAAGCAAAACACACACACACAGTTTCAACACAGCCTCTCTTCTCCCTTGTGCTCCTCCTGTTTGTAAGTCTGCCCCCCCCCCCCCTCCCTCATTTGTGTACCTTAATTTAAATGGACCTGGCCAGAGCCAGCAAACATCAGCGAAGCAGACAGCTTTAATCTGGAATGACACAAGACAGACACAATGGGAGGGGTGTGTGTTTTTGTTTGTGCGTGTGTGTTGAACAATTATGGAGAGAACACAGTCGTATCTCTCCTCTCTCCCACCAGCCAGAGCCAAACTCCCCACCATCTCAACCATGACATCCTCAAAATGAATAGAATGATTTACGTTTCACACAGATAGATACATTGCACACACACACACAGTCATTTCTTTCATTCATTTTGTATTGAGTGTCGTTTTGTGAAGTATCACTTGCTTCCGGTTTCATTTACAGATGCTGCACCGTGGTGTTTGCAGCTTCACATCGGTGTGTGTGTGTGTGTGTGCGTGTGTTTCTCCCCCTCTCCGTCACTGCGTGTTCATGGTCTAGCACACACAGATCTGGACTGCAGGCATGAAACTTCATTAAGGAGAGAAATAGACGGGTGGAGGAGGTGGAGGAGAGGATGATGGACATGGCTGATGGCACACGGAGGAATGGGGGCGGCGGAGATGTGCTGTGGAGAGGTGAGAGAGAGCGAGAGGGGAGGCGAGGGGAACGCGTTGAGATGCTCAGGGTTTAATGTGGCACCTCCCGAGTGGGGTGAGAGCGCCCCTCTTTACGACCCTCAGTAAAGGTGATAAATAAAGGCAACGGAGAAGCGTATATCTCCTGAACCCCCATCCCTCCTCCTGCCTTTGCGCTCACCCACACACAAAGGTGGCGTCATTCTCGCTCGCACCCCCACACACCCGGACAATTATGGCAATGAGGGTGACTTGCCTCAGAGAGGATCGCTGATTAAACGTTCTACCGCCTGACTGACCAGGCACCCTCTTGGCAAGTTTACGATGAGAAGAAGAAGTTCTGCTCTTCGTTTTCATTGCAGGGTTCATCCAGTTCCACTGTTCTGGTTATTTATTCGATTGAAGGTGTAAAAGCACTTCTCACCGATTTAGTTGGCACTGAAACCTGAACTGTGGTCTAAGATGAGTGACGAGACCAACACGTTGTTGCCACTTAAGCAGTTTTTGAATGAAATGCAACATTAGCATGTAGTGGCTGACAAAGTATTACATATCGTGAAAGGGAATAGTCAAGTAAAATGAAGGGCTGCAGGATTTTGGGGATATATATATCTATATATGTGTGTGTGTGTGTGTGTGATCTCACACATACGACTTGACTTGTAAAATGTGTAAGGTGCTTTAAGACAGTGCCGCTGTTGCATGGGGTGGGTGTGGATTTGAATGGCAAACAAAAAAGGATGTTCTGTTGGGTGTTCTGATACAACCCTGTAAAAAGCAATAATAACTAGTTGGCATATGCCGAAACCTCCAGTAAACCTTTTTTCACATTGTTGTTATGGGGTGTAAATACTTTCTGGATGCACTGTATGTTGGGGATCACTGTTTGCAGAGTGAATTTCCTACACTGGCGTGTAATTACATCGATGTCCGCCTATGAGGTAACCGAAGATAGCAGGGGGAGGGAGCTCTGGAATAACAGTGTTGAATGCCGGGCCAAATCCACAAACATGCATTTCCGTGGTTACGGCTTCATCCACTGACCTGTTTGCCTGCGAGGAAAACTGCAGGGGGTCCAGGAGGTGTCCTGTAACATTCTTTAGATGGGTCAACATCAAACGGATCAAAGAATTTCATGACCACAGATGCAGTCCTGTGATGAAGGGTTTCTTGGGATGATGGTGGAGTGTTTGAAGCAGGAGAGGACATCACACAGATGTGAGTGACGACTGGAGCCTGGTGCTTTTGGAAGCCCGGTCATCAGTCCACCTCGTCATGATCCGGTCCGAAAGGGGTTACTCCAGTCCGGGATCCAGACTGGAGTTTCACTGTTGTCATGTGAAATGTTCCCTAATCGTTTTCACCTGTGAAAATCGTATAAAGCTGCCTTGTTCGTTTCTGTTCGCCGTCAGGTCTTTGAAGTTATGTTCCATGTTCACCAGTGTCTCGGATGTCTCCCCTGTCTTGTGCTTCACCTATTAAACCCCGGTTTTGTGATGTCAGCGATTGTGTCCTTCCTTCCTCGTCACCTCTCCGTCCTCCTCTCCATTCACCTGCCTGACAGAAAGACCTGACCAAACATTTGGATGCTGATGCAGCCCCGCTGAGATCAAAGGAGCCACGACTCGCCGGGAGGACGCCACCAGCTTCCTTGTCCCTGGCCTTCCATGGCTTCGTTCTCTGCAGGGTCTCAACCCCTGCCTCTCAGTCCCGTGTCTGGCGGCGTTGAAGGTGAGGAGCGGCCATTCAGCGGGGCGAGCCGGAGACTGACCATGAGTGGCGGACGCATACGGACGGTGGACGAGGTGCCCGTACCACACTGGCCCGAAGCCGTCTGCGCAGGACATCCGCCGTTCATCCATCGTGAATACCGGACCACTCCTTCATCAATCCTCTCACTGTTTCTCTCATTTTGTTCTCTCCTCTTCTCCGCTCGAATCAATTCTGTTCAATTCCTCTGATCGTCCACTCTATCCATTCAGACTCTGTATGGACTCCCCCCCCTCCTGAACTGCTTTGCCTGGCCCGCCAGGGGTCATGCCCTAAGAGGGGGGTTCTGTCATGATCCGGTCCGAAAGGGGTTACTCCAGTCCGGGATCCAGACTGGAGTTTCACTATTGTCATGTGAAATGTTCCCTAATCGTTTTCACCTGTGAAAATCGTATAAAGCTGCCCTGTTCGTTTCTGTTCGCCGTCAGGTCTTTGAAGTTATGTTCCATGTTCACCAGTGTCTCGGATGTCTCCGCTGTCTTGTGCTTCACCTATTAAACCCCGGTTTTGTGATGTCAGCGATTGCGTCCTTCCTTCCTCGTCACCTCTCCGTCCTCCTCTCTGTTCACCTGCATCGTCATGCCCGCATGGTTGTGACACACCTAGTGCATTGGTACCTTTGGACAATGAAACCAGAGAACCCAGGGGAGACCCATGCCAACACGAAGTGTTGTCCTGAATTCACGACCTTGAAGACGTGAGGCCAAAGTGCTACCCACCACTCTACCATGTGGCCAAACTTCTAATACAATACAACGACAATAGAAAACTAAGACAAATGAATGCGGAAAGTTTTCCCAGACTTTTTTGGCCCCTGCACTGACTTCTCAGCAACAGTCCACATCCACTCATGTGTCATTTCCCCGTGACCGAACACCTCCTCTCTGCTCGCATCGCTTTCAGCACCTCCACCATCTGCTGCCTCGCTGCCGGCGGCCTGATAACCCTCCCCCAGATCTCTACTGACAATCCATCTGGCCACAGCTTCTCTCCACACTGCTTATTATTATTATTTATTTTTTTGCCCCATAGAAACTGGTCTATTGCCGGAACTATCATAGGTTCATATGGCGCAGTACCACCTCGGTCTAGTAGGTTTTTTAACCCTAAAAGTAAGAAGAATTTGTAAAATGTAGAAGAATTTAGGAAGCAGGGTCTAGTGACATGTAGGAAGGTCATTACCGAATATTTGTCTTAGGCTGAGAGTTTCAGGTTGAGGTCCATGCTGAGGCATGATGCAGCCTCATTCTGACTTACAAGGCCGAATGGAGATGAAAGTGGTGTAGATGCTGTGTGAAGGTGTTTCATAGTGTTCAGATAAGCTCCACATCTATTGAAACTCAAATTATGTCCCTGCGCTCCCGGAAAATATTAAAGACCCTTTTGTTACGCTAGACGAATGTCATTCACATTCATTGTGAAAGTTGGCACAATTACACTGTGGGTAAAAATGAGTTTGGCTGATATTATGAAACTCTACTCATAATGAAGCAGTCCTGGGGTGCACATGGCTTTACAGAGGATATGAAAGTTTCTTTAGACCCTTTCCAAAGTCTGTATGTGAAGGTTTACTCCATTCACAAAATATATATATAAAAGCATAAATAGTGATGGTGTAACAATACTCATAATGATCCCCCCCCCAATTGTCCATGCTCTCTAATTAAGGTGTTCAGATTGGTGAAATAGTGGATGTCACATGCCACATATGCTGAGACTTACATTTAAAATTATGGCATTTATCAGATGCCCTAATCCAGAGTGATTAATAATCCGTAGTAACAGGGACAGTCCCCCTGGAGACACTTGAGGTTGAGTGTCTGGCTCAGGGACACAATGGTTCAGAGGCCAATCAATCCACTTAATTAATGTTGCGAAAGCTCACAGGGACGTACCCAGGATGTGGGACCAGCCCCCTACAGGGCACACAGACATACATAATGATGGAAAATTTGGAGTCGCCAATACACATTTACATTTACGGCATTTGGCAGACGCCCTTATCCAGAGCGACTTACAACGTGCTTTCAAGTCACCATCGATGAAGAGATCAATTCCGGTTCACTAGGACCCCCAACTATGAATACAATCTTTTTATTCACTCTGTTGTAGATTCTGTACACAAGTTCGACAATAAGAAAGTTACAAGTTAATCTAAATATTAAAGAGGAAGGTCTTGAGCTGTCATTTGAAAATACTCAGTGACTGAAGTGTTCTGACCTCGAGGGGAAGTTCATTCCACCACTGAGGGGCCAAGACGGAGAAGAGTCTAGATGAATAACTTCCTTTTACCTTTAGCGATGGAGGGACCAGGCGAGCAGTACTGGAGGCAATACACCTAGCGCACATGCCTTTGGAAGGTGAGAGGAAACTATAGAACTCAAAGGAAAGGGGTGCCAACATGGGGAGGGCATGCAAACTTTGCAGAGCTGGGATTCGAGCTCACAAGCCATGACGTTAACTTGCCATTAGTCCAACTGTTGTACAATAAGTTGGAAGCCACTAGAGGTATATTTCCCCTAGTGGTTGGCAGTTGTACAGTTTTTAGCACTGCTCATCCAAATGTGATTCAGTAAAAAAAAAACAGTCACTTTGTCCTGTCCCTTTTCTCACCTATCCTTTTCTCATCGTCTTTTCTCTGTCTATCCATCTACATTCAAATGATTTGGTTTGTCTCCTGAATTTTGACCACAAAATGTTACAAACAGCAGCGTCTGCATCACTGTGCAGGACATAACATACATTCAACATAAAATGCCTTTCACCACAACATGGCAAATGCAATGAACTGGAAAACTTCATTTTTTTTCTTTTAGTGTTCATGGTTTGCCAGTCGGTTTGCTGAAAGTATAAAGCCAGTGATACATGTGGAAATGGCTCAGACAGACACAACGTTTTTTAAATTTTGGGTGATTCTCTGGAAAAATCAAATCAGAATGCTAAATAAAACATCATTTAATTTAAATGCACAGTGGGTATGAAAAGTATTCAGACCCCCTTAAATGTTTCACTCTTTGTTTTATTGCAGCAATTTGCTAAAATATAGATTTTTTAAGTTAATTTTTTCAATGTACATACCCTTTGCTCAGTATTAGAAGCAACCTTTTTTCGGAAGGATGAGACAAGTTTTTCCACACCTGGATTTGGGAATCTTCTGACATTCCTCCTTGCAGATCCTCTCTGTTGGACGGTAAACATTGGTGGACACTAAGCCAGGGCTCTCATTCATCTTTCCCTCAATTGCAACTAGTCGTCCTGTCCCTGAAGCTGCAAAACACCCCCACAGCATGATGCTGCCACTACCATGCTTCACCGTTGAGACTGTATTGGACAGGCGATGAGCAGTGCCTGGTTTTCTCCACACATACCGCTTAGAATTAAGGCCAAAAAGTTCTATCTTATTTGTCACCATCTTGGACTCCATGCGGGCTTTGATGTCTTGCACTGAGGAGAGGCTTCCGTCGGGCCTCTTGTTACAGTATGGTATAAACAAAATCCCTAAACTTAGATTGTCTGACCGCTTCAGAAGCCAATTCACACAATCCCTGGTACAATAAAACATCCCAGGGCAGTACTTATGATAACAATAGCACAGTCCATCAACACTCCTGCCATGATTAATCGCATTGTTGTTTCTGGATCTCTTGCTGTTAACGCCCGTGGCACTGTTGTCACGGATGCGGTTGCCTGGCCACAGTCGGATCAGGCCGACGCGTGTCCATCAGCAGCGAAAAAAAAAAGCGAGCTAAAGAAAACAGTGACCATCACAGCTGCTCTTTCACCTGCTCTGGCGCACTGTCAGGGCACACAAACACAGATGCACACACTGTTCCATCTGGTTCAACACCTCAGCAGGCTGAACAAAGAGCACACACCTATACACACACACAGATTTGGTCTGGTTCAGTTCCCCAGCTGCCTACAGCAAGAATGCACATATGTACACACGCATGATGTTCCTACACATGCACACTCATTAAAGCATCATTTCCTCTGAAATTACTCCAAAGCTTCTGACACCCATCTGTTCAGAATTTTTGTATGATATATATATAATATTAATATAATATTAATTACATAGATAATTTTATATTCAGTCATTTGAATAAGCTACATAAAAAAATGCTTTTGGAATTATAGCAATTTGAAATCC
The DNA here is from genome assembly GCF_900700375.1 of Denticeps clupeoides. Taxonomy (NCBI): domain Eukaryota; kingdom Metazoa; phylum Chordata; class Actinopteri; order Clupeiformes; family Denticipitidae; genus Denticeps; species Denticeps clupeoides. Next base: position 35,041,586 of record NC_041707.1, read on the forward strand.
TTTTATTCATTTATTTTTTTGGTGGGGTTTCCACAGTAGGGTTCAGATTTGTGAATGGCTTAACATTTGATGAATATATTAACATTTACAAAAACAAAGCATGAAACAGCTAACGACTTCTGGCATCCAAGTCGCACTGATACTGGGATCAGTCAAGGCCTGCATTGCAGTCGGGTAATTTCATTTGGAACATCTACTCTGTGGCATCTGTGCCATTTGCTGAAACGTAAACAGCACGTCGAGTCGGGCGCGTTTCGGTGCTGTGTGTCATTGTGTGCTGGAATGCCTGTTCACCCGCCACAGCTGTTGCCGTGGCACGCGGTCCTCTGCAGGCACACACCCACATAGCGTCTGGATAGGTGCTGTTTGAAGGCATATTGGCATTTTATCAGAAAATGTGTGTGTGTTTGTGTGCTTGGGGGTGGAAGTGTGTGGTACAAACACACACACACACACACACACATATATACATCTGATCACCGATTCAATAAAACTCATGTGCGCTGCAGGTCCCTGTGTGTGTGTAAGAGTTGATGACAGGCATGTATCAGTCTATCTGAGTGTGTGTGTGTGTGTGTAAGAGTGTGTGTGTGTAATTAAATGCAGACCTCTCCCCTATCTCCTCCTCCAGCACCGCGCCTGTGACGCACGAGCTGGCTGCGCAGAGTGAGTCATACTGCCCTCAGGGATCCACACCCCTCCTTTCCTCCCTCCCTCCCTCCCTCTCTTTCTTTCGCTCTCTCACTCCACCTCGCACACCCTTTGTCTGTTTTTCTGTATGTTTCTTCATTTTGCCCCTTATACCCCCCCCCCTGCCGCCGCCTTCTTTTCTATTTCAAAATTGGCCCTTTTTTCCCCTCTACTTTTCTGTTTCATTTCATGTTTTGACATTCGCTCACTCTCTTCCCTTTGCAGTGACCCATCTATCATGTGCCGATCTTTTTTTAAATTATTTTTTTTTATTTCGTTCTCACTTGAGCCAACGAGTTGCTACTTAACCCCGATTAGCTAAAATGTCCGCAGAAGCATGCATGCCTACCGGCGATGCCATCGGCCCTGGCACCGGCGCTTGGAGTCCCGCACGAAACCCCACGCAGGAGCATATTCCCCGGCCCCATGCAACACCCGGTGGCCGCCACAGAGACAACTCGCGATCGAGGACGTGCTGCTGGGCCCGCATGACACGCACGTGCCATAGCAAGAGCAGATGACGGACGGTGATCGAACGTGACGGCCACACACTTCCATTCGCGCACGGCCGCCAGATGGAGAGACGCAACGTGCAGGGCTGTAAAACATGAGTCTCCCCATTGCACTCGCATCGATATGTTGACATCACACAGAGCCTGAAATCTGAAATGGCACGGTTACACGCGTGTGCGAGCGCAGGGCAGCTAGAGGTGACAGTGACAAACGGCGCAGACCTCTTCTGGCACCGCGGTGGCCGTTTCTCTCTCCCTCCCCTGCTCCCTCCTTCCCTCTCCTCGCCCACGCGAGTGCAGTGGGGGGTGAAAGTGTGTGGGAGAGCGTCCGGCAGCTCCGCTGCACCAAACAAGGTGGTAAATTGTCAGGATCAATAACACCGGAATCCAAGCGGCCCTCGTCGACTGCCACACAGGAAGAGGAAAGGGGCATGCGGCATGAACATTTACAGCCACAATGCACGCCAGAAAGCCCATTAAATCATTTACTTTTAATAGCGGAGAGCATTTAAAGCTGTACGTGTCATTTTACTGTACGTGTCAATTTTTTCCTCATTTTTTGCAAAAAATCCCAAAAATAAAATTTATGTCTGTCAGTTTCAGTCAGTTGTGTTGCATTTTGTGTAGCACAAGTACGGATATATGACTGCATTGTACCGTGTGTGTGTGTGGGTGTTGGTGTGTGAGTGTGTGCCTGTATGGATTTGCCCCCGCCAGCCGTATTTATCTCTTTTCTGAATTACACTTCGCTTTTCATTCATCACTTCCACTACGCTCTGCTCCCCACCCACACTGTGCTTTCGTCACACTCCACAGAGTCCCCCCAAACCATCTCACACACACACACACACACACATTCTCAGATACTCCTTTCAATTTCAGCCTCTGCACTTTTTTCCACCATTTACATTCATCACTTTTCCAATCAAGCAAAAACGTGCACGGTCCGCTAAAAGTCACTGATCTTGCAGCAGATATGTCTATTGGATAATTTTTTTTTTTTTTAATGTAAAAAAAAATTCACAAAAGCACTTTAAGTTTTCTTTTGGACAACTTTGCTTTTTTTGATTGATCTGAAATTCAGTGGGAATAGAAGTTTGTACAAATTTGTATTGTCCTCATATGAAAGTATACATTTGTAACAATCATGTTGTTTTTATGTGTACCATTTTAACATAATACCATGTTCTTCAGACTACACAGATCTTTTAAAATAGATTAATATACATATTGAACAAGCCATTTTGTTGTGTAAATACTGTTGACAAATTGGGCAAATTTGCCTGTTTGCAAGTAAACAGTTCTGGCAAATTGCTTGTCAAGAATAGTTATTGAAGCACCCCTTTCTGTTTTAAATATGGTTCAGCAAGTACTTTTGAACATGCGGTGTGCATTTTAATGCAACTGTGGACGAAAAAAAAAAAAAAAAACCCACACTAGCTGATTACAGTATTCGGGTTCAGCTCCCAGCCCCCAACTGCTGTGAGGACCAATGAATAAAATCCCTTCAACATCAAATCAATAAAAAGTACTGCGACACCATTGTATCATATCTTGGCCTCCGGGGGTTAAAGCTATTGTGTTGTCAGCTTGGCAACTACTGATTGCAAGTCGCTCTGGATAAGGGCGTCTGCTAAATGCCATAATCAGTTTTCTTCTTGTCACCACCAGAACTGGGATGGCGGGGTGAGACTAGCGAAGGAGTGCACTCGATCCCAGTCTGCAGTGACGCATTGGACGCATCAGACACAATATAGACGGGAAACTCCACTTAGCCTGAAAGCCACCACAAGGTTAGCCTACAGGCAGGTTTCCGGGGGTCAAATGGTGGAGGAATGAGGACCTATTCATGTTTTTTTTGTTTTTCCTTCTTTCAATTGTAAGTCGACTGGAGCACCGGCACACACATACACAGAACACAGTCACATCTACGGACAGTTCAGAGTCACCAATTCACCTCATTTACATGATTTGGACAGAAGAATCCCATGCCAACATGAGGAGCGCATGCAAACAAGGTCCAAGTCGGGATTCGAACCCACAACCTTGGAGGTGTGAATTATAACCTGGTACGGTTTAGCTGAGTGCAGTTGAGACTGTTCAATCCAGCCAGGGAATCTTAAAATCGATCTGTATTGCGATGCAGTGCATCGATTCGGTGCAGAACATAATCGATTATATCATAATGACGTTTTTGACGATTTTCTGGAGGCTGCGTAAGTGCTGGGAGTGACTGTGGCGGCCTGATGTGAGTACTGCGTCACTCTAGGTAGGAGTTTCGCACCGTATGGCGCGACAGTTTTTCTGCTCGCTGCAGCAAATCAAAGCGTCCACACAGATGAAGGAGACTTTTCCTCTTGTGTTTGAAAGCGTCCGGGATGCATCGGCAATCCAGGCATTGCTAATCGTAATCGAATCGTGAGACCAGCGAAGGTCCACGCCGCTGCGGGGCAGTGGCCATGCCTAAAGGATCTTCCTGCCACGCATTCTTATTCCACTAATAGGAAGGAGGAGTCTCCTCAACATACACAAATGATCGATGAAGAACAGCAGGTTGGCTCAGCCGAGCATCTGGCTGTTTTTTTTTTTCACCAAAAAAAGGTGAAAGGTCATTACTCCCCTCACTAGTTCCTATTTTCCTAAGCGTCTCTTAATGACTTACTTTACTTGTGCGTCGCAGCGAATGCATCTCCATTTAAATGCTGCCGCGCACTGACATAACCACGGGATTCGCTTCCAACAGTAATGCAGTGTTAATTGCGCCCTGAATTAGAACGGAATAAGGGCAAGGAAGCAAGTGCTCTGTGTTTGTCCAGGCCCTTCCAGAAGTGCACACGCACACGCACACACACACACACACTCACACACCTTCGGGGATTAAAGCAATTGAACGGACGGTTATTATGAGTCATCCTGGCAAATCAAATAGTTAAACTGACCTTAAATTACTCCCCTATCTGCTGGTCCTCAGCAGATAACTGCTAACTATTCCAGCCGGGAGCACCATGTGTAAAAGCCTAGATTTCCCACCACCCACCAGTAAAAAGTGAGTGTGAAGGTTAAAGCCCACGCGCCCGTGCCTGTGATGAACTGTAAACTGCAGATGTGCTCCCCCCGCCCCCCCTTTCTTTCCTCCTCCTGAAATGAGAATGAAATGAGAACCAGCCTGCTGAGCCCGTGGCGTAGCTGCTGCTGGATTAATAGTTTGCACGGTAATCGGTTTTGTTGTGGAGGGATGAGGATGGGGGGGTGGGGGGGTCGCACTCCTGACACTTTTCTGCTTCGTGCCCTCCCACGCACAGAGGAAATCTCCGCGCTGCGCTTTTTGGGGAGGCGTGGTGTTGCCCGCAGTACATTTCCACAGTGAAGGGGATCCCTGCAACAAAACCAAAAAAAAAAAAAAAAAAAAGTCCTTCCAGCTCAAACTTCAGAGGCTCCCACGGCTCCCACGGCGCCCCTGCGAAGGCGTGGGATCGATCGCAGGGAATCCCTCCTCATTAACCCCTCTGTGTCCGGGGTTGCCAGGTCCGCCGACTGTGGCTGCGTTTCACTGGCGAGGTTCTGGCGGTGTTTTAATGTGTGAAATACCTCAACGGAGCAAGCGGCGAGTTACGTGTAGTCCCAGGTTCTCACAATGCTGCATGTAGGTTTGAGTAAATATGCTAAATATGGGAGTGGTAGTAGCCTAGTGGGTAACATACTCGCCTATGAACCAGAAGACCCAGGTTCAAATCCCGCTTACTACCAACGTGTCCCTGAGCAAGACAGGGGGGGACTGTCCCTGTAACTACTGATTGTAAGTCGCTCTGTATAAGGGCGTCTAATAAATGCCGTCAATGTAAAAATGTAAATGTAAATGCACAATTCCTCGTGTATAACGACGCTCCAGTGTGTCGGTATTTTCCTATCTATAGCCGATTAAATTGACTGAAATTCCATACCTACACGCTGCTTAATACTGCGAGTCTGAAAACAAGAGGGTTTTTTTTACAGCATTTATCAGACGCCCTTATCCAGAGCGACTTACCATCAGTAGTCACAGGGACAGCCCCCCCCCCGGAGCAACTTAAGTGTCTTGCTCAGGGACACAATGGTAGTAAGTGGGATTCGAACCTGGGTCTTCTGGTTCATATGCGAGTGTGTTACCCACTAGGCTATTACCATCCAGTACAACGCAATGTACTATACTACACGTTTAAAGACTATGGTTGACAACCTTTTGCAGCAACGTCGTGATATTTGGCGACTAAGGAGGTTAAGTTACTTTCCCTGCGCCAACTGAGCTTGTCCGGAAGTGACGTATGATGGCGGGTTAAGTGAAGCGACCACGTGGGGTTTAATAACGAGGTTAATTAGCAGCCGAGTATGAATTGGCGTCTGAAGGTTTATGATGAACGAATATCTATAAAAAAAAAAACAACTCGGTCACGAATCGACCCAAAACGATTCCGATTCGCTGGTTGGTTGGTTGGACGTTCGTCTTTTGTTGAAAACTCGGGGCCGATGAAGGCAGCCAACAACAGCCGCCTCGGCCATTAAAGCGAGAACCGCGAGAAGACGCCTCTTCCTCCCGGAGACATCAGCTGCGGAAACAGACGATTCCTCAAAAACGCATTAGCGTCGAAACTAATGACGCCGAGTAAATGAATACGGAGTCGAGCGGATGGCGGCGCAGAGTTGCCCCGCGGCCCCCACCCCTCCTCCGTCGCGGAGGACCGCCGCGCCGCTGCTTCTTTTTATGAATGAACCGCGGCCGGGCCCCGTCACGCGTGTCGCCTGCTCCGCGCTGCGCTTTACTGGAGCCCGCGGGGCGCGACCGAGAGGCAATTCCACGCGAGCTCCCGCATCAAGGCTTAACAAAGCACCCACGGCAAGCTAAACAGTAATAATACGATAAAAAAAAAAAAAGTGACTATCGTCGTTAGAGAAATTATAAAAGCATATAAAAGGGACTCCTGGCTCTCCAGCTCTCCATGCGCGCACGCAGCGACACACCGATGCAGACGCTACCGTGCGCCACATTTCCTTATTTTTTAATTAATTGAATCTATTTATTGGATTGCGGGTGTGTATTTTTTTTTATTTTTTATTCGTCTACCCGCAGCTAAAACGTGAGCTTTGACATTTACTGGGGTAATGCGTTATGGAAATGAGACGGAGCAACAACAAAAAAACGCAGAACCTTTACAAGATCGACGCCGTAAATAAATAAATGAAAGGTCTATGAATGGAACATATTTGACAAGTTAATGTCTATTGACGTTCAAAGACACGGTGACATTTTACGGGCCAACGCTCGTATTACGGTGCGGGCCTCATGCTGCATAAGTGTTTTTCACTGGATGCATTCACCATTGGTGATGCGTCAAATATTAAAATAATGAAAGGGGGGGTGGGGGTGCACAAATTCCACTGCACTCCACTGAAAAGATGCAAATTCCCGCTTTCACGCGTCACGCTAGTCAGCAGCCGGTTTATTGTCGCCGCAGTGGTAACGTCGGTGTTGCGTGGGGTCACAGATACAATTCTGTGGTCAGAGGACAGCCGTGGCTGAAGAGCACCAGGTCGCGTCTTCTCTAGGACGTGACGCAGGAGCGCGGACCCTCCACGCGAGAGAATAGGGGACGCGTCTCTAATAAAGTGGCCAGCGTTTCGGACACGGAGCCACGCAAGAACGTCGAGCGAGACATCGAGGTGACATTGTCGTCCCCGTCTTGTGACACCTCGTCCCTTTCATGCCCCCCCACCCCCGACTGCTGCGGTGCGCTCCGTGATGGCTCCCCCCCCCCCCTCCCCGTCTCTGTAGAGAGAGAGAGAGAGAGAGAGAGAGAGGAAAGGAAGGGGCAAAAAAAACTACTATTTCATTCATCCTGCTTCCGTTCATTCATCTGAGCACTGCAGCGTGGCGAGCGCCCGGGCCTCGATCGACCAGCGAATTCTTATCAATGGAGAGCGGCTTACGTCAATGGGCGGCGCTGACGCGCGGGTCACGTGGCCAGAGGAGGGCCGATATAAAAGCGGGCGGCGCCGGCCGAGGTGCTGAAAATATCTCCGGAGCGCCGAGCGGGCTTCCCGGCAGCAGCGGCAGCGGCAGCGGCGGCAGCAGCGAGCGAGAATCCGCGCGTAAAGTTGCGGAACACGGCGCTCCCCGAGCCCCCGGTAAGCAGCGTCTCCCCGGTCAGTCAGACAATGGAACTAAATAAAAGGAACAAAAATATGTTTTAACGAGTTGAACGTCTTGCTAGATTAAACAGTTTCTTCTGTCTTTTGCACTTGAAATTGTTTTTATTTTATTTTTATTTTTTGGGGCTCATTATGAATATGATTCATGGTCAGTGGTTTTAAATGTATACTGGATATTATATGCATGCTTCCATAGTCAGGAAATAAGTTGCGTTGATGCTCTTGATGACCTTTGCTAATAAGCCTCATCATCGTCACATCATCACTCCGCCCCCGTACCTTCATCATTGTCCCCGCTTGTCACCACGTCGTCCGTGACGCTGGAAATATCGGAAATGACTTTTGTGAAGTAACATATGTCTGATTATTATGGTTTTATAAGGGTCTCGACACGATGCGCCGCGAGGCACGTTCTCCTGGTTTTAATGGGTATTGCCTGAGATCAGTGTCGGGAGGAGATTACTTGTGAAAAGAGGATTACCAAATTTAATGTACTTGGGAGTTGGGTCTTTACAGACTGCATGTTGCTCTAATGCAGCCAAGAGCTAATCTAGAACTCAAACGTTTGTAGAAAAAACCAAAATGTCATCGTATTTCATTCAATTCTCCTTAAAGACCGACCAGCGGTTTTGGTTTGGTCCTTTGAGTAAGTTTTTTTTTGCTGTTGTTGTTGCCCACGCCCACGCTGTCTGGTGGCAACGCCACCTTCGCGCATCTCTCCGCGTGTGCGCACCGTCACGTGCAAGAAAAGGGCTTAAAGTTGCGAGCTCGCGAGCCAATTAAGCGCCCATTAGTCAAGTCGCTTGGAGGCGCATGCGCGACAGCGTCAACGATAATTCAGCACAAGGTTTCAGCTTTCCGGTACACGAGAGGGGGGGCAAAAATATATTAAACATTAACAACATAAAAAAAAAGAAAAACCCTGCGTAATATTGCACGGGTCCGCGTGAGACATGGACTTCTGAAGGGGACATGTCTCAGGAGCTCGGCTGAACTGAGATCAGGGGGGTGCAAAGGCAAGCCAGTATCATATCAATATGATCATACTGTCCACAAGATTAAGAAGAAGTAAAATCGAATTATTCCCTGACGCTCACATGTCCAGTGTAGGTACTTGCGTTGGAGGAACAAGGTGCTTCTATGCTTCTATGTTCATGGTTACTGGACCACACCCCATAAGACCTGGAGATGCTGTAGATGTGTAAATCATAATGTAACCCTTCATTCAAATTATTACACTAGTCCATTTTTGCAACAAATGTATTATGCAGTGTCCCGTCCTGTAATTTGTTTTAAGCGAATGATTCACTGTGACCGGCTGGCTTACGCTGCCCTTGTATGACACTTGCCCTAAATGTCTTGTTTTTTTCTGCACACAACATATATATTCTTCCATTTAGGCATTCTTCTTAAAAATATATGTTTTTGTCTCGTTCTGAACTGGCGTATTCTCTTTTGTCCCACCCACCCCCCACTCACTCTCTCTGGCAGGCACACCACTTTCTCCGCGATTCTACTTGACCCGCACGGTCATGATCCGGTGCCAACTCGCCACAAGTGCCCCCACTACGTTCCTGCTCATCCTTTTCAGCCTCTCAGTTGAGTCCACGTCAAGCGTCCCCGTCAGCCCAGAGAGACAGACAGTCGGCAATCACAATGGGCTTTCCTCCCCCGAGCTTTCACGGCCACTCCCCACAGTCACGGAGGAGGCTCAGCAGGGGCTGCAGAACAAAAAACAGGAGGAGGAGGAGGATGAACTCTTTAAAGACGTGGATCCCAAAACCCTAGCGGCCATCCTGCTGGACGCTCTCAATAAGCCACAAGGTGTAAAGAAGAGCGCAGGAGGTGGAGAGGACGGGGTGGAGGGCAAGGGTGCTGACAGTGACAGAGAGCGGAGGGAGGAGCTGGAGCTGATGATGGCTGCGGCCGCAGCCAAAGGGAGGGAGGAGCGAGAGAGGGAGGAGGAAGAGGAGAAGAAGAAGGAGGAGGAGGAGGAAGAGCGCCTGACGGAGAAAGTGACGAGTCGCACCACCAGTCAGACGGTGCCGGTGAAAGAGCAACCAGTGGTCGAGGAGCAAAAGGATGCCAAACAGGAGGCGGAACCAGAGACAAGAGAGGAAGAAGGGGAGGAGGAGCAGCTGAGTCCAGACGAGGTGAAGAACCTACAGACCATGCTGGAGCAACTGCAAAGCCTCAGCACTGCCACCAAGAGAGAGAGAGCGGACTCCACGGGCCCGAGGGAAAGTCGGGGTTTCCTCGAAGAGAGCGACGACTACTTGGACAACGAGATCAAGCCTACGTTCAGGGGCTACAACCTGGCGCTGTCCAAGAAAAAGATGAAATGGCAGAAGGAGCAGGAGAAGGAGAAGAGCCGGCCATTGTACCGGGGTGGCAACTTCATGGACGATTTTAATGACAATCTCACAGACCAGCCCGAGAATGAAGAAGAGCAAGATGACGATGACGAGGAGGAGCAGGAGGAGGCTCAGAGTCCAGAGGAGGAGGAGGCACGGGCCAAGGCAGAGCAGGAGGAGGTGAGGAGACAGGCGGCGGAGGCCCAGAGAGCCAAAGCGGAGGAGGAGAAACTGGCGGACATTGCGTCAGACATGCTTCTGCAGTACATGGGGAAGCAGGACAATAAAAATAGCAAGAAGAACTCGCTGGGAATGAACGCGGCGGAGGACAAGCGCTCCGACGAGGAGGAGGACGCTGACGACGACGACATTGACCCACAAACCATCGACAAGCTGATCGAAATTTCCAGCAAGCTGCATCTCCCGGCCGATGACGTGGTAGATATCATCAGTGATGTTGAGAAAAAGAAGAAGAAAGACGCCCCCGAGACATTTTCGTGGCAACTGCCCCTTGTCCCGCCTGTGGCCCCAGCACCCGTGACGCCGGTGTCCCGTAACCCCCCTCCGATCAAGTCCCCACCGATGTCCAGCCCGTTCAAATCCTGGTTCAAAGACAAAGGCGCTGTGAAGCCCAGCAAGCAGGAATTCTGGTTGAAACCACAGCGGCAGCCCTTTCGGCCCTACCCCTCCTACCCGTTTTATCAAAACCCTACAGGGGCTACTACCCCATTTACTTCCCCCCGCCCAATCCCAAACCGCGCTTCTACGCCAAACCCTCCTACTCCCTCAACCAGCTGCTGGGCAACTCGCTGGACTACGACTTCGACTTCCCGCCCAAGCGCAGGTACCGTGCCTGGGCCCAGCCCCGTCTGCGCACCCCCCCCGCCCTGCGGAGGAACCTCTACTTCCCCAACTACGTGGTCCCTCAGCCCCGGACGTTCACCACCGTGCCCATGCCCAAGCCGCGCTCGCCTCCGCGTCGCCGGCCGGCCTTCTACTATCCGCCCCCAGCGCCTGTAGTCCCGCAGGGGCCAGACTACTACGGCCCCATGCGTCCGTCCCCGCAGGGCAGCGATGAAGAGCTGGAGAACTTCATCGAGAAGGTCTTCCTGAAACGTCCCAGGATGTTTCAGTGAAGGCGGACCGCCTTCACTGAGAGAGAGAGAGAGAGAGAGAAGGATGAGGAGGAGGAGAGGGGAGAGAGAAGAAACTTGAAGAGAAGGGCAGATGAAGAAATTGACGACTGTTTCCCCCCCTACAATTTGATTTGTTTGAGGAAATTCCAGAGTTTCTTTTAGCCCCACCCCCCAACCCCACCCTGTTTGTTGACTTGAACATTTTGAAACAGACGGGACACAATCTGTGTGGTGAGTAGAACTGTCAATCGAACGATCGTTTACTCCTAATTCACCCTCACCGGAGTACATGTTCATCTCACTGAACCCAAATCCCTCTCCCTCTCCAGGAAGAAGGACGAGGAAGATGGAGAACTCTTTGGTCAGATGGATGAGAGCTGCACGAAAGGGTACCCGCAAAAAAAAAAGTACGAAAATTTGTCATCGCGTCCCTGCTCTTGCCATGACCGTGAGACACTGTAAGAAAAGAGCGACACCCATTTTGCATCCTTCAGCTTGCCAGCCATCGGTCTTCAGCAACTGCAGTCCTCCAAGATGGAGTCCAGACATGTTCTGCATGGTGTTTAAAGACTAGCCATCAACCACCAAGCAAATCCCCAGAACAGTAAGCCTTATCTGTCAGTAGTTTTTTTTTTTTTTTTTTTTATCATCTTCTTGTGTGGTCATCATTTGATTATATATATATTTTTAATACACGTAAAAATCAAGTCAGTGGGGTAAAAAGGTAACGCTTACAGAAGTGGTTCACAAGCCATAGACGCCGTTCATGTAAGTGCAACATTAACATAAAAAAAAAAAAGAGAAGAAAATGAAGAGAAAGGTGCCATACCGTGGAAAAGATTCGTCGTTTCCACACACACCACGATGTATTTTTTGCTCCAGCTACTCCTGAGGCCCTGAGAATACTGCTCTCATGTTTACTATTTGAGTGTCGGACTAGCACTCTGTTTTGTACATAGAAAGTCTCTTTTTTATTTTAGAACACATTATTGATTTCATATTTTAATATCAACTTACTGTTATGTTTTTCTAAATATCGAAAAAAAAAAATGTAATATAAAATGACATTCATACATTCCAAAATGTTTGTAAAGAAATTGAACAATTTCACAGAAGCTCTTTAAACTAGTGGACACAAGCTTATTGCCTTACCATGACACTTCTCCCCCTTTTTATGAAGATCCGCCTCACTTTCAGCAGGGTCAGACTCAGAATGTCCCAAATCTGTCTGCATGCGCAAATTCCAGCCGGTACCAAAACAGCCAACAAAACCCGAAACTCTAAAATCTTTCGCGGTTTTCACTTCCAGAGATGCCAAAATGTTTCGATCTGGACCCAAATTTGATTGAGGCTAAATCCAAGGTTCCACTTTGACAGTTATTGAGGCTCGTCAATAATGAAGATAAGGTTGTCTTGATGTTTTGCTCATAAGCGGATTAAAATCTGTTTGTTAGATTTAGAAAGGCACATCTACACGTAATCTGTCACGTATGCCTCGTGTCAGTAATCAGCCTAACCGGTAGTCCTCATACACCAAGCATCCGATCAAGATCCAGCTTTGACAATCTTCCAAGTGAAATCAGTGACCGTGTCCATGCTGTTAATGTATAAGCCTGAAACCCGCAGAGCAGACGGAACTCGACATGCTCCATTTTGTTCAGTCGACTCGACTCAACTCACTGGTCTCACTGCATCTGGTGTAAAAAAAAAAAAAAGAAAAAAAAAAAAAGAATTTAGGTTCAGTCAGTAGAGTGCAGTTCAAAGGTCACCACCCCATCTAACTCAACTCTCAAGTGCCCGAAGTGTGTGATTTCTTATCTGTCTGGAAACAGAGTGGTACTGAAAAAAAAGAGAAAAAGAAAAAAAAAAAAGACGTGGTGAAAAAGTGTAGTGTGTTCTAATTATTTTAAGAGATTTTTTGGATTCTAAAGAGAAGGACGGGAGACTGAGAGGGTGAGAGCGAACGAGGGACAAAGAGGGGATGGACTGAAGCAGGAAAGAGGGAAGTGTCTGCACGTTTCTGTGTATTTGCATCTAAAATTGTGTTGCTTCTTTGAAGACATTGTGAGCATTGAGAAAAAGTATAAAAAAAAAAAAACAACAACTAGAAGACAATTAATAGCGTACCTAAGTAAAAACCTGTCGAGTCTTGTATGAAGAATCTCATGTTGTTTATGTCATTTCTAGATGTACCATGTACGTACCGTAATAAACATGCGTTTGCTGGATGTAAATAATCGCATGTTGATGACTAGTTTTGCTACACAGAGAACAATGAATAAAATTAACTATTTTTTATTAAGATTGCTTTTTTTAATTGCTTCCTGGGAAACACGTGCTTGTTTTCTTTCCATCGCATCATACTCACTAAGAGGCTAAAGCGAGGTAGAGTGCAGCACTCGGCCTTCGAAGGTATAGATCTGCAAGTGCGTAAAATCGCACAAGCTTGAACAACAGCTCGCTGATCAATATAAATGTAAACACACCCTTGCGTCATTTTTACTTGCTTTTTGAAGAGCAATCGTTGGCCCCCGTTCAGTCGATTGCTTGACGCTCGCTGCAATTCCAACAGGTGTCAGGCCACATGAAGGGCCCTTGAAGGACGGTCGTTTGAGAGGAAGTGGGTTCCGGAGCGGTTCTGCTCAGCTAAAGAACCTCCTGCCATCCTCTTACAATGGAGCTGTTAGACCCCGCAAACACGAGCAAATCAATGCCAGTTCACTAATTGCACACCATTGTGGGCTTTCTTCTCCCTCGTTAGTTGCTTTGATATCCCTTACCACACACACACACACACACACACACCAGGAAAGGCATGTATCACAGCGAGGGAGACAATCAGAGGTTAAAGTGAAGATCAGAAGAAAAGCTGAACACTGACAGAGGGGAGCACAGCTTTATGGGGGGGGGGGGGGGGGGGGGGGTGTTCATATGCAGAAGCCGCGAGAACCGCAGCGGTCGAATCAATCACTGATATCAAGGAAAAGGGCTGTCAGGTCCCGCCTCACACACAACATATAAAGTGGTGTAAAAAAAAAGCGCCTTTTACCTTACAGATCGTTTCCATGGTGCTCTGTGGCAGCAACCTCCAGTTTTAGCTGTGAATATACAGCGAGATATAGCTGTATACATTGAAGCATGGTTATTACTTGCCAACAATGTTCAGCTGTATAAATTTTTTTTTTAAAGCTTTAGAATCAAGTATTTTTTTCAAAGTTAGCGACAAACATCAAGGGTGACGTGAACGGTCAGTTACTTCTGGGAGCCGCCTCCTACCAATGTGCATGCTGGCTGCTTCTTTAAGTGAGTAAATGCTGTGTTTGGTGCATATTTTTTGTACAGTGCGCTCCTTCACACCGACAAAACAAAAGGTCTTCGCTTGATCTCGCCGAAGATGGAAAATGGCCTTCCAGGCAAACCGGCGTGCGGTGAGTCACCGGGAAAAATGGGTTCACGCCATCGGAGCGAGCAACACAAAGTCACCTCGCAAGCAGGCGAGCAGGAAGGCGCTGAGAAGAAAGCGAGGGGAGTCAGAGGGGAAAAGGGGAAAGACCTTAGAAGAAAGAAAGCCCCGGGAAAAAAGAATGACAGATGGAGAGAAAAAAAAAGGCAGAGGGAGGAGGTACAAATTGGGGAAGAAAGACAGACAGGGAGTAGATAAGGGCAGATAAAAGCCCAGGTTGATGTGTGTGAGAGAGAGAGCGGGAGAGTGAGAGCAGATAAGAGAAAGGAGAGGGGGGTTGATGAGAGGAGCACAGCCCACGGTGCGGTGAATCATGAGTCACATGGCTGAGGTGTGAGTCATCTCTACGGCAGAACCCCCCCCCCAACACACACACACACACACACACTTTCACATCCACTAATGCAGGAACTGTTGCTGTACAGAGTACCTGTCAAATTCACTCGCCAAGTACCCAACTGGAATGTACGAATGCACACAGGACACAGTAGCCGCGCTGACATGGTGGCAAACACAGCTCTCACAGTACCTGTTACATGCCAACTAATACACACCATCTGATCCACACACACGAGCCAGCGAGAGCCCCGGTGTCGTCAAACACGAGCTCCCCCTTTCAATAAATAATGGAGGCGACGTCGCCAAACACAATCAGAGCAAAACTCCGGAATACAATCAAAGGGCGCTTTTGTGCTCCATATCAAATCGATCCGGTCCAACAATACAGTGCCTGACTCAAAGCCCAGCGCCCTATATGGAAAGCTTAATGAGGGAGCCCACAGAAAGCCCACACACACTGAGTCAGATTGCATGATGTCAGCCAAGAGAACATCTACAGTATGGCCAAAAGCTAATTATTTATGCCCTGTAATGGTGCAGCAGGGAGTAGGTAGCAAGCGAGAGGGATATTAAGAGCAAGAAAGTGAGCGAGTGAGATGGAGAGAGAGAGAGAGAGAGAGAGAGAGGGAGAGATGCACGCACGCCAACTTCACAGTCAGAATGCATGCAGAGGCGGCAGTCCATAAAGATAAAGCGTTCGCAGGCTGTGAAAAAAAAATGTCATTAAAAATGCATGACAAGAGTTTGGAGGAAAAGGTCGACCCATGTGAGCGAGAAATACGCAGAGGAGCTTGGCAGCACTTCAGACCTCCGTTGGTGGTTTGCTGAATGGCCAACTTATGGCGGAGGACCAGAGAAAACACTCATACATAGATGGATGAGGACAAGAAGATGGACTGCCCTGCCAAAAAACGGTCACCACCATGGTTCAATTAATTAGTAAATCAATGCATTGATTTATATGTTTCAGCTTGTTGAGCATTAGTTCATTTTAATTGATGCAGTGAATGCCTTATAATTTTTGAAGCACCCATAGTTATGAGTGATGTCACTGCGTCTCAGAAGGTTTAAATTATTGACCTGCCTCACCTCAACCAGATCACTGAAATGACTAAAATCGTGTCAGGTTGGAAGGTTGATGGAGAACAATCATCCCAGCGTCTGGAAAACAACCGTGATCAGACACAATTGGCAGGAGCACACACAGCTCTGCTTAATATGAAGGGTAAATGCATTTTCACACACACTGTGCAACAAGAACAGTTGCATGACCAATAAAAAATGGGCAAATCAGGGTAAGAAGGAAAGAGTGTCAAGCATCATGCGTAATCCCAACCATACAAGACTGTGGGGGCAGTGTCATGATCTGGGGTTGCTTCAGTTGCTCAGGTCTGACTTCAGCAACATTACATGGTTAAAAAATGCATTACGTGGTTAAAAAAATGTTTGCAGAATAGAGTGAATAATCACGAATAAACAGATTCTTTCTTTCCTGATGATGCATAAATGTGTTAAGATGACAATACCAGGATTCATGGAATCATTCTTTTGGAATGTGCCGGTAAACACTTTACACAGTGACTTGTCCATCATTAAACACAACATTTCATTGTGAAATTGATACAGCAGGCATACATTTATATACATGAACACAAATGCACACAATCAGGAAGTTAGGGAGACCCCATAGAAAATATGGAACACGGACCAGAGCCGCCTTATCAGTCGGGTTCTGGGCAGTGTATTTGTCATAGTGAGTATCGCAGGTGCAGCAGGCTGAGAACTATGTGTATTAATGCATCTAGATACAATTCCATCCCCTGGTGATCTGGTTGAGACAGGGGGGTCAGCCGTGGGGGAGCACTGCACTGATGAGGAGATCAATTTCCATTTCTATCGTACAGGTAAGGGGGTAAATCGGCAGCTTGGTCCTTGTTGAAGACTGTTTCCAGGTCGTGGTAGCAGGCTGGAACTCCAGACAGGTTGGTTCCAGGGTGACAGGGGCTTGGCTTTGTGTGACTGGGCATAGACCATGGCATGAGGCCTAGACAGACTGCACCAATCTCTGTGATGGGAGGACTAATGTCAGGTAGCACTGGGGGCATGGGCTGATGTTCATGACAATCTTCTCCCCATTTCAGAATGGTTCCGATGCTCCAAGAGGATGTGAGGTTTGTGGAGAGTGAGCCATGGATAACCCAGCAGCAGGGGGTCATGTGAGGTGACCATGAGAAAGAAAGATAGCCTCTTCATGGGATAGGCTAACGAGCTGTGCAACAATATATGTGCCCAGACCCCAGGGGGTGCTTGTCCAACCCCATGATGGCTCGAGGCAGGTTACAGCGCAGGACAGGGAGGCAGACGCAGCCATATCTTAGTCCATGAGGTTTATGCGGCCACCAAATCAAGAAGGGCAAGCTCCTGGTGTTCACATGAGGGACAGTTCCCCCAGAGAGAACTGAAAGGGGGTTCAGGGCTCACCAGGGGAGCTTGTGAGTGGAAGTGTCTTCTGGCTGTTGTGGAGCTGCTGGGCAGTCGGTGCTGAAATGATTCTCACCCCCACAGTCGAAGCAGAGCCCCTCTTCCTCCCTCCCCGAGCTCATCCAAGCTGCATGGGCTCCTCCGCTGCCGAGGGGTGGTGTTCAGGGCCGTGGGTTGGAGACGGATGAGGTGGGGGGTGGTGCTGTCATCACTCCATCTCAACAGAGGTGGCGAATGTGATTACGCTATGCATTAAAGGACCTGCGAGAGCCCTGCGCAGTCTAGAGCAAGAGGAGCAGTCTGCAATGTGTAAGAAAACCCCGGCACCACACCACGATGCGGCCATAGAGCGGGGGCAGGGCTAAGCTGGCGAGGCTGAGGGGTCGTGCGGGGGTCAGCGATGCAGCGGCAGTAGCAAATGGAACCGGGTGGAAATCTCTGAGCTTGCTATTGTTGCAGCTGGGTCTGCTGCTGCTGCCACAGTGTGGCGAGCGACTGGTTGATGGCGTCAGGGAGGGCATGCGCCCCACTGCACCCGGTGCTGGCTTGCTTTTGCTGTCATGGGGATGGCTGGGGGGTGCATTTGCAGACCCAGCAGGGGAGAAGGGGAAGGCTTTACAGTAGCTGCTGGTAACGGGAGCAGAGCTTGCTTGAGAATCGTCTTTGGTCCAAAGTTGGCAACAGGAGGGCATAAGTCAGACTGGGAGCAGGGAGGGCACAGGCAAGTTATCGAGGTTTAACAATAACAGACAAGGGCAATCCATAGTAGTCAGGAACGCAGCAATGGTTGACATGCGGTTTACTAGTGAAGAGCAGGTGAGGAAGCTGTAGAAAGATCAAGTGTTTATAGTGGAGACTGTCTTCTTCACTTGCATCCGGGTGCACCCCCTGCTGGTGTGGAGTATTTTATTATAATATATAGTTATTGCAGGGCAGTGTACGGTCTGATCCCAGCACATTTGAGCTGTACATTGGAAAACAGTTGGATATAAAGTTAGAATTGGGACATTGTCATTGAAAAGTAGCGCCCCTGCTGTGCACCCACTTCCCATGTGTTTCAATGTACAGGGTGGGTCATTTATATGGATGCACCTTAATAAAATGTGAATGGCTGGTGACATTGAACACATTTTATAAGTGGTCAGAAACTTGTAAATAAAGTTACGTTAAAAAACCAACACCATTGTTTTTCTTGTGAAATTACCAATAAATTTGATGTGTCACATGACCCTCTTCCTATTGAAAAAACTAAAGTTGGATCCAATGGCCGACTTCAAAATGGTCACCACCCATCTTGAAAAGTTTGCCCCCTCACATATACTAATTTGCCACAAACAGGACATTAATATATATATAATATTTATTAAGGTGTATCCATATAAATGGCCGACCCTGTAGAGTATTTTCCCCCACTTTTTCACCTAAACTTTTTTTTACATAGTGCATCTTAATTCTTTTTTTTTTGGATGAGACTGGCTGCAGTAAGGGTGAGGCTAATAAATGAGTAGGTTCACCTGGCACTGAATCATGTCTGTACTCTGCAGACCCTGGTTCCAAATTTGACAACATTGCAGCGGTATGTTGGCTTCGTTTCAAAACCGGAAGCCAGTTGAGATATAGCATCCGTGCTTGCCTTAGGTGTAAGCAAGTGAACAATTTCAGACATCAATCATTCAATTCACTCATAGGCACGACTTCACTTGCTGACCAATACAGCCTGACAAAAATAGCTCCAAGGGTCCTGTCCAGACAGGCTGGTCTGGAGAAGTCTATGAAATGAATAAAAATGTAAACCATGCAGTTAATCACAGTAGAACACTCGTGCACGCCAATGTCAGGCAATCAAGAACTCTCAATGAGTTCCACAGATGTCACATGCAGCCATTTCAATGCCGCTTCAAGGACACTCCAGGCTGAGTCGAAGTCATCCAACTTGGCACCAAAGGAGAGGTGAAACATACCGCCCACAGCTCAGCAGGCCAACTTCCTGGACTGGGTTCAAGTCTGAGTTTGGACTACGCAGCATACAGACTTCCTGCCTTTTAAGGTCAAACTTGCAGACACCAGACAGCACAAGAGGCTGGTCCTGCTAAGGGACAGTCATCAGAGCTCACGTCAGGAAAGCAATTTTTAAAAATGCATCTGTAGAGACCACAAAGCACAGATGGCAATCACCTAATTTCTGAATATGATAAGCATAACTGTTTTTAAAAATAATTTTTGAGCAGGTGACAGTTAAAATATTGTTAATTATAATGACAGTTATTGTAATTATATTGTGCATGAACAATCACAGTTAGAATATATATTGCTGCTTGTCGTGTGTGTGTATTGTCTGCAATAGAAAAATCACAATTATACATCCTATTAATTCACATTTATAGTGCACTGTCATATCAGTAAAAAAAAACAAAAAAAACAGTGATTGTAATATTTAATAGCAAAACTTAATTTGATGATGCAAAATAATATTAATGTCATTGCTTTGCAGCTAAATTAGCTTCTCCCAGATTAAGGAAACACCCAGAGAAAACAGCCCCGCGGAGCACAGTGTATGACGCACGGCTAAATGGACTGGACTGTGACTAAGTCCAGACTAAATGCGCCGTGACACATGGGTGTTACTGAAGGACAGGTGCAAAGCGAGAGTGGAAGGAGTTAATGTAACCTCAAGTCTTTGTTACCCTTCTGACGTATGTGGCGTGGGAGTGGACAAATAGATCGGAGATACGCGGATTTACAGATGAGTGATGACGGGAAGCCAGACGGCGGATCGAAGGGGACACGGAGGGGCTGATAAGTGGGTTGTAAGACCTCCAGCTCATCTTATTTTTAGACGACAGCAACTACCTGCCTGTTTGAGGGCACTTTGAAGTACTCCACGGGTCACAGAATTTTAGAGCCACTGATGACAGTGACAAAAGGACGAGCGACCATCCTCTCTACATATTTGCCCGCTGTGCCCGTGTTATCACTGAACACAACAGATTGAATCCAAAGAACAGCTCCTGGGTGCTGAATAACCAAGCCCACCCCACTGAGGGGCTGTTGACTGACATGCAGCGTAACAGAAAAAGCCCTGATGTCGCCGAGATTTGCACGCTGTAATGATCTCTAATGATCTGCGCAGGACCTGCTCAGCAATCCCACTCTGATCTGTGGCCCGCTTGCCCGTCGTTTCATTTGTGCTCCAAACAGCCCCTAATGTTGTCATTACTTGTGGACAGCCTGTGTCCCTGCCCATGAGATGTGCCATCTCATTTATCTTCAGCTTTATTCCTGTGGATGCAGTGCAGTCGGCTTGACTGCGCCACTGTCACAAAGGACCAGTGGTGACTCATCCACTTACATTCTACATCCCTCTCTCTCTCTCTCTCTCCATCCATCGCTCTCCCAACCTCCCCAACTCTCCTGCTCTTGTGCTCTCTCTCTCCCCCTCCCTATCGCCACTCTGCCCGAGCGCAGCAGACACTTTCCAACAATACATCAGTCATAGTCCGCTCTCAGCGGAGCCCAACAATATACCAAAAAAAAAAAAAAAAAAAACTTTGCACGCAGCCACATTTTCAATGAAGACATTAGCTGAAACTATGTTTTATTTATTTATTATTTCATTATAAAATTACATTCACACGTTCACACATTCAAGTCTCTAGAATTTCCTAACTGAAACAGCCGCAGGTACACGTCCCCATGATGAGTGTTTTTGTCTTGGGGGAGGGGGGAGGAAAGAGAGAGAGAAAAAAAAAAACCTGAAAATATCAAAATATTCCCTCAGTTGCACACAGATCTTTTAAAAAAGGTTTTTATTTTTTATATTCCTATGACTGATATTTTAAAGGATAGACAACACACAATATCGAACCCATTCCCTCCTCTGTCCCATTTCCTTTTAAAACACTTTGGTAAAATGTGGGGTGAAATAAAATGAAGGGGTCAGGTTGAGAAGAGAGTCACCACAAGGAGTCCATAAATTCACGAGCAAAGAAACAAGTCCCATGTTCCATTTTAAATGGAAGGACCTTTTATGCAAAAAACTTTTGAATGTTTGAAAAGAGCAGCAAATGAGATCAATGGCATGTGATCCCTGGCAAAAGCATAAAACCATGCGTGAAGACAGCTGGCAAACACAAGCTTCCTGCTGCTTGAACCTTAAATGCCGCAATTTTAAAGCCTCGCCGTTCAGTCCATTACTGCTTTTGTTTTAATCAAATTTATAAGCATGCGGGTTTCCTCCCATTGATTTGAAGTCACCTTTCTGTACCTGAGAAGCTGTTAAAAATTGATCTCAAGTTTCAAAATGAGCTCTGATGTGTTATGGACATTAAACATAAAAGGTAGACTGTCAACTACATTCAGTGTATTACACTTTTAAAACATGACAAATTATCAGTTATCTTGCCCTCAATAGGGGCAGAGAAAAGAATGCAAAGAAAAATAATAGCAGATTGTTCAAGGTTATGATCAGAGCTTATCGGAGATGGTATTTGACCGGTGTAACCCTGTAACACCGACTCGCAGATGGCATGACATCGCGTAGAAGGCAAAAAAGAAAGACGACAAGAGGGGCAAAAATACAATCACATGCTGAACTCAGTAGCATTCAAAAGAAATTAGCCGGTTTACCCTCAGACATACCCTGCCCTAATATCCCCTCCCTTTTATTCCTTGTTCTAGTACGTTAAGTACTCGTTCTTGCCGAAGTCAAGGTCCCTTTTTCCGTTACAGCACGCAAATCCAAATCCAAATCCTCTTCTGTGTGTATCAGTAGTACCTAAAAGTCCTTCATCACAACTCAACAGCGCTTAAAAGGGACTACGCCAGGCCCATCTCTTCCAGAACGCTCCTTGGAGACTCGTCCTCCTGGGGAGAGAGAGAGAGACAAAAGTGGCTTTAAATTCAGCTGAGAAGCAACCCACACACACACACAGGTCAAACATGAACAAAATTTTCCAAGGTACTGCAGTTCCAATATTTATCCAAGATACAGATTATACCTGAAAATAAACGGACAATTCTAGACGTGTGTGTGTCATATACATACATACACATATATATATATATATATATATCTCATTTTCAACACGCACATGTGTATTTTGCCATTTAGGCAGTCTGCTAAACCAGTGAAATAGTTTTGGAACACATTTTTATTTGTAATTACATTTTAACACAAATGACAATTTGTTCAAACGTTCTGCACCATACATTTGAGAGAAAGAAAACTGGCTTGGAACCATTTCAATACTTCATTTTAACTCCAGATGTTTGACTTTCACAATCAGGCATTCTGAATGAAACCATTCTCTGTCAAAACCTGAATAAATGAGCCAGATGTTCACTTGCTCGCGAGCCACCAAAGACTTGAGTCAAAAGTCATTTTTATCTCATGCTGTCAAGGAAGGATGCTTCTTTCCCCCCTCATATATGCACAAGACATTTTCTAAATGGAAACCTCTACTGCATCATTATAACAACATTTACATGTGGTTTGCCATCTTGTTCTGTGCAGCCGGTCCCTACACTACCCAGCTGTAAATGGCATAGCTGGTGATGAAATAACACTCGGCCCAGGGAAAAGCTGCAATAAATCACAACACTACAACACTGAGCCCTTAGCAATTACGCCTGCGCCTAATTAGTGTCAACCGACATATTTAGCACAGATGATTGAGGAAGTGTTATCTATTAATTGCATGAGACACGGACTGGGAAAAAAAGGCAAATGACAGCAGGAAATCAACAGCCATCTCACTACGTCACATACAGCAAGAATGAATAAATGCTTAGCACCGTTCAGCAGGAAAATCTGAATTCATAATAATCCAAGATGCTCAGAGTTCAAATGCATGACTATACATTTAAGGTGACATGAAATGGGGAATAAAATAGCTGGAAGAAAAAAAAAAAAAAAAAAAAAACAGTTGATACATAAGCATGTATATTGAGTGGGAATAAGCAGTGGGGTAAATAAAACAAATTTATTTTCATATCAATCAAAAGCATTGCGCTCAAGTACTACACTGCACACAATAACAGCTATTATAAGCCGTTTTAATTACCTTAATTACCATGGGTATCCTGCTGTCTCAATGTTTTGCATGCAATCATGAATCAACAATTTTGCAGGCCATTAATAATGCATTATAATATCTTTATCCCAGTTTCAGGAATGCATAATAGATTTTTTTAAATCATGCTTGTGTGGGAGTGTGGGGTAATTTAAATTGTTTGCAAAACTATCATCAAAAATAGTCATATCTAAACCAGATATTTAAATGAAATGTACCGTTTTCATGCAATATAAATTTCTTTTAAAAAAGGTGTATTTCTCTTTTTATCTTCTAAGGCCTAACAGACGACATCACACACCTCCTGCAAAAGGTCGGCCTGCTCAATGGCTTTGAGAACGCTCTTCTTCGAGGTGTCCTGTATTTCTCCCCCCATCAGAAATTCATCCAGGATAAAATAGGCCTTCTCGAAATTAAAAATGATGTCCAACTCACACACCTAGGATGCAAAAAAAAAAAAAAAAAAAAAAAAAAGCTTTAGATGCCTATCAGACAGAAAAGACATGAAGTAACTACTCTTTCAGGGAAGCTGAAGTAAAACCACAGCAAAGAGAAGTATTAGGGAGTAGGATACTGACTGACACAAAAACAGGAATGAAGCAGAGCTACTAATATAGTCTCAGGTATAAAAAAAAAAAAAGGAGGACAGTGGGGAAAATTGCTCAGAAAAAGACAAGGAGAATGAAGGAAAAAGCGAGCAAGAGAGAGGAGCAAGACCAGGAAAAATGGAGAAGTGACTCACGCTGCCAAAGTACTTATCCAGCAGCTCCACAAAGCGATGGATGACCTCCAGGGTAATGAGCTCATTGTCCTGCTCCTCCACCGCACAGCAGAAATACAGGCTGGCATACCTGAAATGTACACACAGAGACAAAAACCGTTTAGCACACAGGTTGTGTCATTTAAAAAAAAAAAAAAAAAAAAACACCCAGATGGGTGCACACATAAAACCACAAAAAAGGGATTAGCACACAGTGAGCAACCAAACAGAACAAAATCTGGCCCAACTGAAAGCCTAAACATGCCCCAGCTAAACAAATATTTGTGTTCCACTTTTTCTGGGATCAGTTGTCATAAATGTGTCACAAAACACACACCAATTCACAATGAAGAACCTTAATAGCCAGTAAAAAAAATGAATGCACGTTTTTGTTTTTTTAAATGTAAGATGTATTATATTTCTGTGTTTTAACACACACACACACACACACACACACACACACACACACACACACACACACACCTCAGAACAATTGCGATTCAAAGTGTGAATGTCTAAGGACACAGACATTTAATAAGACTGGAAGTAGACAACCTTAATAAAAAGTCATTGGCTATAAAGCCCTAAGCCACGTATGTATGAGGGAAGATTAAAAAAAGAAATCTCCATAATGAGGATCACTCTCCGCCCATGTAAAACACAAGAGGGTTAATATTACAGGTCACTCGCTTGCCAGAGGGGAGGGGTGCGCGAGTTCATTAAATAAGAGCAGAAGAAAAGAAAATGCAGTGTGCAACGTACATTTTTTTTTGTATGGAAACAAGTACAAAAAGGGGTGCACCATTTTTTAAATAAAATAATAAAATTACATTTATATTTTAAAAAGCAGTTAAATTTTGTATGTATTCATGAGGGTGATTTGTGGGCACAGTACAGTGGAGCCGATACAATATTATTACCCAGTCACTATGGGAATGGAGACAAGGTGCGCAAGTTTGGTCCTACCGAAAGGATTTCGAGTTCTCCTTAAGCCACACCCTCTTTTCACGACTGCGCATGCTGTTTTACTAAGGTTCCAGGTCCAGTTTTTGTTCAAACCGCTGCTCAATTAAGTGATTGTTAAAAGGTAAATTATGTTTGTGGCTGGTTGAAAGCACAGAAAGTTGAATTAATAACATTCATTCAGGTTGGGGTTCGGGGGGTTTCTCCTGAGTTGATGGACCTCCAGGACTTGGGTATTCGTGGCCTCAAAGACAAAAAGGGACACGGATGAAAAGTGGGGGAAAAGAAACTAAGAGAGCCCTCTAGTGGTCCAACACAAACTGAGAGGAACACACTTAACATGGCCAATGGATCGTGTGTCTTTTTGAGGACCTAAGATAATAAGTACCATACCTACGTGTAACAGGACTTGGGTGTAGAACTAACCCTTTCCCAGTCCCACCACGTGCAAATCAATTAAAATTTCCTGACTTTTATAAAATGTCATGTTTTCCTATCGTTGTGTGACATTTGCACCTTAATAACATATAGATACAAGCCCACTGTCACTAACACAGCTTGCAGATCATGTATGGTGGGGAGAGGAGAGGGGCTACCTGAACTGACTGCCTCAAGGCAACGACCTCTGACCTCCTGCCCGTCCATCCTCGGTAAAGTCCAGCGCTGAGAGCCGAACAGGGCGGCCCGGCGTTAGTCCCGCTCCTATAGAGGCGTCGCGTAGGCGGGCGAGTGCGTATGCGCGCTTGTGTTTTTGCGAGCGAAGCGAGTGGTGATTACCCCCCCCACCCCACAACACTGACTCACGCGGTGACTCACCATTAATGGCCATCTGATAATGCATTTTCTGACATTTTACGCTTTTCATGTGCTGAAGAGTCGCTAAGTAAACACTGGGAAGAGACCCATGGCCCCTCTCTCCGCTTGATTAGAGCGCTACTCTGGCTAATTACTGCTCGCTCTAGCGAACTAACTTGGCAATCTAATCATGTGTAGTCAGGTTCGATCTGGAGACAGGAGTGTGGGCTGTTACTTTGATATTTGCCATCTTCGTGTAAAGAGCATGAACTCGGGAGGGGGGAGAAAAAAGCCCTCCAAAGACAAGAGGTTAAAAAAAAAAAAAAAAAAAAAAAGACAATCATAATAACATATTGGACTTTTTTTTTTAAAAACATTTTATGCAGGATGTGTTTTCATAAAAAGAGTGACCGTCACTCGTTAATATATTAAATGGAGCTCTTCTGTACTATGAACAGTCCCGGCAGGCTTACGCCATGCCGTGAGCAAATTACACAAATCCAACCAAACCCCATTCTGTATGTGAATTTTCCCAAATACTGTCCATTCAGTGTAGTGCAAATCACAGCAGCAATTCAATATAAGAAATGAACATCAGCAGACATGGTCACAACAAAAAGGGTGAAACTGAAGAAAAAAGAAAAAGAAAAAAAAAATTTGCAACTATCACTGTCTTACAATTTCACAGAAAATTAAAAAATAGCGCAACATGAACAGGAACAACTTTCTTAAGAACAGTTGCATGGACTATGCAATGCAACTGGACTATGCAATGTTGAAATATTCACACGCAGAGAAAGCACCTACTTTCCTCTGTTCTCTGTCATTATGTTTAGATATTGTGGTTACATTCCACAGCGAGCCCTTGTTGTGTGGGGTGCCTGACCTCTTATAAACTATCTTTAGGTCCCTCCACTCCAGGAAGCTGCACATCTTGGGTTTCCGGGCCAGCACCACCTGCATGAGCTCTCGTACCATTTTTTTCTTGTCGCGCTCGGCGGTGGCCGTGTACCACTTCTGCAGACGCAGCTTCCCCTGCCGGCTGAAGAGCAGCATGAACCGCATCTGCGGGGCCACACAGGGAGAGAGAAGAAAAGGGGTCACAAAAAAAAAAACGGCACCTGCACCATCAGTTTCAAAACTGATGCCTGGCGGATTGAAACGTCCGGAGTGCTAGGGAAAGAGAGAGAGAGAGTGCCCGCGTAACCCGTATCCATTGCAGTGCTCTTAAAATATTTAAGGTATGAAATGCACTGCACTGTATTGCTCCTTGAGGACTTGGCCTACTTCACGCTCACTCCATTCAGGCTGCAAATGTTACATGCCACCATCACTTATATTTAACAAAAAAAAAAAAAAAAAAAAAACTAACCAGGTGACTTCACTGACTTGTCACTAGCACCACAGCATATCGACAGACCGGGGGTAAGCGGACATCTGGAGGGAAGTCCAAACACACAGATCATCTAAATCAGGCCAAGCAAGGACGGATCCCTTCCTGCGGGATGCAGGTACCGGCACACGCGTATCTGTGTCAGACCAAGAAGGGTCGCATTTATAGCGCCCTGCTTCACAGGCTCTCAAACAAGTCGTCACAAGCACAGTCACAGCCACTGTGATCAGGGGAACCGAGGGGGCGCAATTCTGTCCTAAGTTAGTTGGGCACAAAAACCACACAGCACAGGGCGCCGAAAAAAACAAAAAAAAAAAATCAAATTAACACGCAGTTAGTCTGCACAAACAATGCAAAGCTGTGACGTTGTCCTAGTACTACGGGGGTCCTACGGTTAGGTTAAAAAAAAAAATAAACCACACAAAAAAACACAACCAGCTAAGCTTGTTGGCTTTACTTACAGCAGCCAAAGCGCTTGGCTTTCCCGTTTACTCTGACGAGAGGGAGAAAGAACAGAGCATTAGAAGACGGAGACATGCAAAAAAAAAAAAAGTGGAAAAAGGATAAAGATCACTTTTCTGGCACATTTTAGGCTGAATGGTTTGAGATTATATGATCAGACAGAGAAAGAGATGCACAGAGGTTGTGTAATCTAATCAGAAGATTAGAAGAAATACAGAAGAAAGGAAAGAACTGTAATTGTGTTTCAAAACTACTTTGCCCTGCTGCTTACACAGCAGTGCAGGAAGTTAGGGGTCCAATTCGCTGTCCAGCTCAGAATAAGTATAAAAAAAAAAAATTAAAAAAAAGTGATAGGGGGCCAGTTCGCGAGGCACATATAAACATAGTTTTTATGTATATAGTTCTGTATAAAAGTTACTGTATATGCTGTCAGCTGCAATAGACGAGCAGCGCTTCCGGGGTGTAGTCGTGCGGTGCGAACATAAACCCGCGGCTTATACTTTTTTTTTTTTTTTCCTGATTTTTTATCACGTACAGGACTTTGCGACTGCGAGCGACCTGGGCCGCCACAGCAACGCCGCGAAGCCGCTGTTAGTTGCCGCTGCGCTAGCCCTGCTAGCCCGGCTCCGTGCTAGGCTAATTTAGCAAGCTAGGCACTGAACGATGTCCTCTTAAGCGCGGAATTCGCCCACTGCAGCCCACCGACTATCACTTACTCGCTGACATACGCGCAGTGGAAACGCTTAACAATGGAGTTGAGCGAAAGAAAGATGTTTTTTTGTTGTGGCGAACAAGTAGTTGTCACGATGCTAACCGGCTAGCATCCAAGCTAAGGGCTACGTTGCCGTGAAACGCCGCGCGACCAAAGCCGCCCGCTCCCGATACTTACCATATCGACAGCCGCTAATGGATGTCCACCCGCGCTAAGTGTTTAATGAGCCTTCTTTTTGTTTTAAACTTAACCCGTTAATGTGTCATGTCCAATTTAATTTATGTGGTGTAGTGGGATTGGACAGCGGAGGCAGGAATCGGGGTTTGTCCGCGTCATCCGCGATCATGCGCGCTGTGCCTTAAAGCCGCGGCGAATTTAACAGGAATAAAAGGATAAACGCCCTTAAATACCCGGACTCTCGTCTCACACTCTTCTCAATTGCTGTGCAGTTTTGTACGGTAGCCCATCCGATTACTTATTATACGTTTCTGAGGTGAGAAGAACAAGAGGGTCAGGTCGATCGAAAGTCGGTGTCATTTGTCCGTTCTTTAGGTAACGTTGCGTGGTCAAAACGTTCGGATGCTGTTGCCATGACAAACTGAAGGGTGACTCGGTTTCCATGGAAACGGCTCTGCGATCGAAGATCCGAAATTTGTGGATGGAGGAAAAATGTCAGCTGGGTCACTACTTCCAAACTAAATAATTATTATCCTAGCATAGTGTAGTTTTTAATCAACCATGTACTGTTTGTGTTGAGCCAGTTTGTAAAATGTGTCTTCTATGCTTCTCTTTCATATTCAAAACAATAATTAATATCACTATCGATTTAGCAACGTGCAACGTAAATTTCACTTAATTATGTTTGATGTGGTCATTTACAAAGTTCAATTTTGGACAGCAGGGGTCGACATATGCAAATAAAAGAAAACTACTTGAAAGCAAAGGTTTCATTGTTTTGCAGTAACGTTTATTTATAACAAAAGAGCATCTTAATATAGCAATTCTTAAAAATAAATATGTATATAAATAATGTACAAAATACAGTATTCCACAATTGTTTTAAGTAAAGCAAATATACAAGAAAATACATACATCTTAAAACAGATTTCCTTTTCGGCAGCAATATGTAAAAATATAATTTCTCAGTTCCATCAGGGTGGAAAACGTGATCATATTGATTCATATCAGGCATGTTGATACTGAGCATCAACATTCACAATATCCCTTCCTAACAGCATGACTGACTTTTTATTTCTCTCATTGGTCAAAAATTGTTCTGTAAAGTTCTGTCTAGCTTCTGTAAAGTTTAGTACCCTTACACTCGAAACAAATTTGAACAGTTTCATGCATAGAATCAGTAGTACGTTGTTTGACAGAGGCCTCTGTGGTCCCAGATTCTTTATGCTTGGTCCTTGTCTTGTAAAAATGAGGCCACCTAGTGCTCTTGTGGTTGGTTGATTTGACCTACAAATAGTACAGCACCTAAGGAATACACAAATTGTATTAGCTTTTGAAAATCTATCATAGAAAAATGTTAAGTAAAGTGGATGGAAAATTCAGTGACACAGACTCACCAGTTGTCTTATGCTGGATGAGGAAGAAGAATGGATGATCAAGTGTGAGCTCCTCTATGGCCATCCGTGAATAAATGATGGCAGCTGAAAAGAGGAAAGCGACAAGTCTCCCACACGTTGTCTTCACAAATAGCTTGGTACATTTATGGTTAGCTCTGCATTTTACTTTGTTATCACTTGGCACAATGCATCTACCTGTGGCAGCAGATCCTTTGGTCCCTTCCTCATTCACTTCAATTTTCACTCTTTGCAGGAATTTGGACACGCATAATGGCTCCTCGGCTAAATGTAAAAAAAAAAACAAAAAACGAGAGAGTGAGATACAGAAAGTTTGCTTAGGTGCATGGGATAAATAGCCACTTGGTTATTAGAAGCAGATTTGGAGGTTCAGAGACATACTGGTGATTCGAGAGAAATCTGCTTTGCTTTGGCTAAAGATGTCTCCCAAGCCCAGCTTGCCCAGGACAGACTTCAGGTCCAGCTCTGAGTCAATGGAAAATCTGAAAGGCAATGGACAGAGTTCAGTCCTGTTCCGGTTAAAGCGCATGCATTTTTCTGGATAACCGAGAAGGGGCCCTGGCCTCCATTCAACTTGCTGTCCGGTCATCTTACCTGGGCAGGGACAGCTGCTTGTTAATTTTCCTCATTTCCTGCCTCCACTCATGGACCTTGCGGCTAGTCAGCTCAACAGTCAGAGCAGACAGGGGCATGTCCTTCTCAAATGGAGACACTAAGAGCATGCTTAGGGAATCTCCTTCATAGGGCACCTCGATGACATCATAGTCCACACCGTCTGCTGTCACAAACTCTCCTGTTGAACGAGAAGGATGCTAAGTGTTTTTTAAACAGCATTTTATACATGGAACATACAATACATTAAATATGTATTTTTGTAAATCATATTAATTGTAATTTATTCATTTGTATTGTTGTACATACCGTAGTTAAATTGCTGTGTAATCGTCATCATCGGAACGGGCACTGTGGTGCCATTGGCTCCATGGAACAGCCTCTCCTGTGTCAGCTTGAGGTCAAAGGGCTTCTTCCACATGCCGTGGAAGTGCATAGCACTGAGCAGCACCAGTCGAGTTCGTTCAGTGATCACCCCATCTGGCAGGAACTGGTGGATGGTGCCTGCAGAGGAGGAGAAAATTTATCAGCATCAACAGGTTGCAGGTTACAAAGGGCAGAATCGTAAAGACACATAAACACTGATGTTTACCAGCAGTGTGATCAGAGACCCAGGAGTTGATGACCCTCCTTGCAACATCAGACTGCTTGAAGTCTAACTGGTGGGGCATGGCCTGGAAGGCTTTGGCTAGGCCACGGCGGAAGCTCTTCTCCAAAAGAAGTTTCCTGTCCACCATCACCCCACTGGCCAGTTCTACACCCTCCTCACTGGAGAGATCCCTATGGAGCATCCTCTGCTGACGGGGCATCCCACGTTCTGACAAGAAGAAAGTCAATCATTAGTACAGTCATGAAGCTTTATGGGTGCTTTATTACAATTCATTGATGTTCATGCCTTCAGTTTTGCAGCAGATTGATGCCTTACTCTGTAAAGAGTACCCCATGCGGGAGGTGAGTGTCTCCAGGGTCGTCCCATAGGCCCCAATCTGGGCCATACCCAGCACTGACGTGATTCCGTAGGGTGAGAGGACCAGATTCTTGCCAGGAGACGAACGTGCCTCCTCAGAGAAGACGCGCAGTCCAAAATCGGCCTGCTTTTCCAGGAGGTTACACAGGCCAGTGCCACACATGGCAAGGGTCAACGCCAGGCACACGCTATGCATTCTGGGGAGGGAAAGGAGTAGACGTATTCCCATAATCTCATTATTACATTGTATCAAAGCAAAATCTCTTTTTGGTTACAAACACTCTCAGAATGAGCATGAAGACACCAAAAGACCTTGGCAACCTTGGCAAAACACATTATGGTTTCATATTTGTTAAAATAAAAATATTGCCAGTTGCTCACTTATGATATACATAATACAATTATTCTCACATAGTGACTGGAATTTAATTTTCAACATACCAGGTGTCCATCATCACACTTCTATTTACCTTTAAACTATATTAAATTATTCTATACCATATTCAATATGTTATAAAAAGCAATATAGACATCATCACTTCTTAAAAAACAGTTTATAAGTTTATATTTACAGCAGCAGAATTTTAATCTTGAGTTTAACATTAACATAGGTAATGCGTTGCTAACTGCAACCTTAATCTAAAACCAACATGACAAAATACAGAACCAAAGTTACCTTAAAGCGGAACTGCAGACCCGGATGGTCAAAGTGAGAGTGAAGTAAGCGTGAGTGAGTCGTCTCCCTGAATCGTACGGCCACGAACTGCGGCAGCTATTTAAAGAGTGTGCTCTCCCTGAAGCCCCACCCACCCAGACTCATACACACCAGCGGGAGTCATTCGTGAGAATGAGGTCATCCCTATGTCTGTCTGCCCCCCCACCATGTCCCCCCATTCACACAGACATACAAAGACGTATACGTGCGGCCGCTCCTTTTTCACTCGCTTTCCTTTTGAAGGAAAAGTGTAGCTCTTTGAAGGGAGTTTCCTCTGCCAGACAAACTTGGCAGCAACTTGAGAAATAATATTTCAACTGACCACAGATCTCCCTGTCTCACACCAACATTTTTCTACATATATCTATGAATCAATACCATATGCCTTTGAAATTTGTGATAGGATTGTTGCCCTGAATGGGGAAATTATGAAAAAATAAAAATAAATAAATAACAAAACAAAAAAAAAAAACGTTGTCCCAATAGGGATGACATGATAAGTGCTTCTGTCTATGACACACTAAAAGACCAAATATGGTTCCATTTGGGGGTCAACATTCCTGGGTTTTGTACTCATGGGGCTTCGACATGTTCTGGGGCAAGGAAATCAGAGAAAGGAAGAAAAAAAGAGAGGAAAGGGAAAGGGGTGGTATTCCTGGAATGAATATATCTGACCGAACATTTTTGCTTGTATTAGTAATTGGACAAAAAAAGAAACCAACTGAAAACGATAAAATACCTCACATATCCATTCGATTAAGTTTGAGTGATGAAGGTAGAAAGCCCTTTAGGTTCATTAAAACATTGTTAAAACCTGTTCAGACATGCTTGTCCAGGGATATTTACAGCCAACTCAAAGCGTTGCTTGAGTCAGAACCCTCGGCTGTCTCCATGGCAACGGGAGAAGAACGAAGAAAGTTCCATTAAAAGACAGGACGCTTGATGTCATAAGCTTGTAAATGTAATGGTTGTTTTTCATTAAACCCAGTGTTTGGCTTATGGCGTGGAGTGAAATGTGTTAAACGCTTCTACTTTTGATACACATTTCACGTCCTTTGTGACCATTTCACACTCCTATTTCCCACTCCTTCGGGACTATTAAAATTTACAGTTGAGCCGCAAGTACACGTAAACTCTCTCACAGATCTCACACATGAAAAAACACAGGCCAACATTCCTTATTTAGGCAGCGAGTTGTAATATGGAAAACCTGACATGAACATCCCCTTCACTTCCTGTGGGAATGTGCTTGGGAACTGATATTAAGTCAGTTGCTGAGTCTTGGTGGTGGTGAGCAAACCAAGCAGATTCTCTCAAGAATTTCCATGAACCAAAAACATATTTTAGATCTGAGACAATGTTGCTTTTGTGGGACATTCTAAAACCTCCCACAGGTTTGCCTTAAAAACACTTTTTAAAAAATGCTTCACATTATGATGACATGACACACCTATATGTGTGTGCGAATTTATATGTTATTGAAAAAAACTGTTCTGTAGGACGTGACATAGGATGTGCTACCACGCTGTGGCAGTAGCTTTGTGGGTAACACATTCACCTATGAACCAGATGACCACAAAGTCACAGGTTCAAACCCAACCTACAGCCATTGAG
Organism: Denticeps clupeoides; assembly: GCF_900700375.1. Lineage (NCBI taxonomy): Eukaryota > Metazoa > Chordata > Actinopteri > Clupeiformes > Denticipitidae > Denticeps > Denticeps clupeoides. The sequence continues at coordinate 35,075,400 of NC_041707.1, forward strand.
TCCAAATGCCTTTAATGTAAAATATCTATTTGACACAACATGCTATGGCATGACACATGACAAAAGCTAGGCTGTGGTTTCCACTCCTGCATGCATAAGGTGTTGCTCCAGTGCAAGTGGCCAAAGGTGGATGGATGTATCACCCGATGCAAGTTAAGATGTCCACAGGCTTGTTGAGGCCTGATTACGCGTCAAGCATTCATCACAGTGGAACTGGGTACATGTGTGCTGACAAAAAGAATGTTCCAGTCAACAGCAAATAAAAGCCAAGGCCTACAGTAAATGGTCTATTGCAGAATCCTTGTGCTTGCAGATGTCACACTGTTCCTCCGAACAAGTGGCAGCTATTTGTGGATGACTAACAGAAAACCTATTTTCCCCAAAAGACCACTTGTGCGCTGGAAACAGTTTATGAAAATGCCTATCGAACTCCTATTCCTATTTTTGTCCTTGGTTTGTTTTGTTGTCAAGAAACAGAGGCTTGTTTCGGTCATAGATAATCACAGCAAATTTGGAGAAATGGAAGTGTGTGTGTGTGTGTGTGTGTGTGTGGGGGGGGGGGTTCCACTTTTCCACTGTAGACTGAATATTAAACATAACACATCAATATTGCTAAAATGTATTAACTCTTGTATTGAATAGAAAATTGCTTTACAGTCTGTATGTGTGTACTGTTCATGTCTACTGTGAGTGTGTGGGCATGTATGTGTGACAGTGAGAGACCATGTGTGGAAAAAGCACGCATGTCGTAAGGGATTTCCCTGTGACATGGTGAAGAGGACGGAGCAAAGGTGAAAAGGTCTGTGAGACTGATGAAAACGGGAAGTGTAGGAGTTGCTGTTTGTAAGGGTTTCCCTCTTTACAGATGTGCTAACCCCTGACCTTGCTCCTTGCGATAAACATTAGCCATCATTTACACTTCTGATGAATGCACACTTTCCCCGGTCCGGTTCGGTGAGGTAATACTTGCCATTGGCACAGAGGAAGCTTCACCCTTTGTTGCCCCCTCTCTGATCACTTCATGCGCTACACTTTTTGTGACCGTGCTTTTTATTTACAGAATAAAAAACATTAAAGCATGGTGGTTTGCAAAAATACTGCAAAAATTTATAATACACTATAATACAATCAACAGATATTTACTGTATGCACAATAGCTCTCTGAGTGTAATGAGCACTTGTCTCTTTCCTGGCAATACTTAGTACTGTGCATTAGTAATGAAATGTAGATGTTTCATGAAATGGTTCTGTTTAAGAATGCCTTCAGGGTACTGACTAAAGATATGTTGCCACATTAAAGTTAAAACAGCTGGTCGAGTTCACTGATTTTGTAATCTTGACCCAAGTAAATGGAAATGGAAAATGCAAAGTTCACGTTCTTTCAGCTCCGCATGCGTCTGTTTGCAACCAGATTACGGCACAGGAAGTGAACGCTGACATTTGCTAAGGTTAAAAAAAAAAAAGCCATCACACATTTGTAAAGCCCCCACATATCCTGAAGGGTGACCAAAGTCCCAGGCAGACAAGAATTAGAGTCCTACTGATATTGTGCATGCTTCTCCCCTGGCATCATGTGATATTGTCTACTGTCTGCATTCCAGGCTGAAGCAGGGAGATGCCGGCAAGGACTAAGAGAAAGAGGGACCGGGCCAAGTCCAGTCACTTTCTTGGGAACACTGTAGTGTCAAGACAATTGACCTCAGGGCAAAAACATCCAGCCTTGCCGTCTTTCCACTCATCTGTCGAAAATGTTATGGTGACGATGTGTAACCGTATTCACTCAGACATAAACGAATGGCTTCAGCAGCAGATAATCTCATCTGAGACGACTGAAATCCACGTGCAAATGTAAAAAGGCATCAAAATAAAACGAGCAGGCCGCAACAGTTAAATGGTCCACATGGTCGACTACCAGTAAAAGCAGGCCGGCCACTGAAGATTACACAAGAGCAGCGTGCACAGTATGAAGTCACAACATGACCAAACAGTGAGTGTGTGGCAGCTCGGCACAACCACAAACCCCAGAAGATAAAAGTCCCGCCTTCGGCCCGCCACTCTTTCCGTCTCACGAAACCGAGGCTGGCAGGGAAAGAGCTTAGCCTGACACCAGCATCCAGGCCCACACGTGATTCGAGTTTTAATTACGGGAGGACGGCCACTGTGTGCATGTGTGAAACAGTGAGTGCAACGCAGACTGAGACTCATTAATCTAAGTGTTCAAACAGTGGCCTGTATCATGCAGACATCTGCGTACAAAAGCCAAGGCAAATGAACGCACACACCCAGACTGTTATACAACCCGTCTGGTTTTTTCTTTTCTGACCTACTGTAAATTCACCAAGAGCTGTCTCTCTATTACAAAGGTCTGCAAAACAGAATTAGTCAATTTTCAATTTGTTGAAAATGCTGATTAAAAGAAAACATTGGGTTTCTATCCATCAATGCTACACAAAAAAAATGTATTTACATGACGTGTACATGCAAAAAAAAGTGTTTCCATTGTGGTTTTGTAAACTAAAATCTATGTAAATAATATTAATAACACAAGAGTTAATGGACACATCACTGCCGAGACACACAAAAAAAAGGAAAAAAAGGAACAAAGTATGGTTTAGATGCCATCTTGTATGTTTTGTACCCTGAAATAAACAGTACAGGCCAAAAGTTTGGACGCACCTTCTCATTCAATGTGTTTTCTTTATTCTCACTGAAGGCATTAAAAACTATGAATGCACACATTTCGAGTTATGTACTTAACAAAAAGTGGAGACCCGGCCTCCACAGTCACCGGACCTGAACCCAATCGAGATGGTTTGGGGTGAGCTGGACCGCAGAGTGAAGGCAAAAGGGTCCAACAAGTGCTAAACACCTCTGGGAACTCCTTCAAGACTGTTGGAGAACCACTTCAGGTGACGACCTCTTGAAGCTCATCGAGAGAATGCCAAGAGTGTGCAAAGCAGTGCCTATTCTGAAGAAACTAGTTTTCAGTTATTTCACCTTTTTTTGTTAAGTACATAACTCCACATGTGTTCATTCCTAGTTTTGATGCCTTCAGTGAGATTCTACCAATGTAAATGGTCATGAAAATAAAGAAAACACATTGAATGAGAAGGTGTCCAAACTTTGGCCCATACTGTATTTGTTAATATTCTTATCATGCTCTGTGCACGTGCTAAAAATATTCAACGGTTTCAGTTCTGCTACTAAGGACTCAAAATTATAATTTTAGAAAATATTGTTTTCCATTCTTTGAGTCTTTGGAAAGTTACAATTTATAATGTTTCCTTGTTAGGTTTTTGAACAGCACCACAGGCTTTGCTGAAAGTCTGATTAGTTCAGCCATGTGAACCAGCAACTGGATTTTTACAGATTGTGTTTGAACTCCAAATAGAATTTTACAGTGACAAAAACAATCTCATGATATGACAACCAATAATCAAACAGGACAATTCTTTTCTGGGGTTTTTAATAAACTGAATAAAGTAATAAAAAAAAGTAATATTTCTAGCCATGAGATTCACTGAGATCCACCTTTTCATGCAAGGGTGTAAATCAGCAACTGTCTGGTATAGCCCACAGGAGCCAGTATTGGCAGAGAATAAGTCTGAACAAGTCTCTGTTCTGTGTGTGTGTGTGTGTGTGTGTGTGTCTCATATGATTGTCAGCAGTCAGTAATAGTGGCTGGAGGTGCTGCTTTTATAAATAATAATATCCTAATTCAATAGAGCTGCATGCCAAGGATCATCTAGTAGGTGGCCAATTCAAAGAGTCATACCATCAAAATCACTACAGACCCATTGCTCGTAAATGCTTGTTGAAGGTAGTGCCTTTTAACACTCATATATACAATTCACACATAAACACGTCCCTAAAATGATCTGATGGCAAAGCTGCGGAAAAGCAGTTCACTGGCCGGCATGAAATAAACGTCTGTGTTGAAACTGAGGCCTATTCGGCACTTACGGCACTTGACTTTGCACTGGTGTGTCAGTTTTCCATTCTCCTTGCAGCGGCTGTGGTAAAAAAGCTCTGACTCACTTGGACTGACCTGGGTGGGGAATACAGAAGAATTTACCTTCCCTCTTCAACCGCTTCCTCAGTGAGCATTGAGAACACAGTGTACCTTTTCAGTGTACACTATCCAAAAAGGGCCAATAACATTTAAATCTGAATTCAACTTGTGTGTGTTCCTATTGAGTTTGTAACATACCGGAGATGTACAGAGAGCCTATTCTTTTTCATTTTGTTGATGCTGTGAAAATTTTTATTGTAGCGTGAGATGTGTTACTATATATAATAATTGCGTGGTTTAATCGAGTCAGGCGGATCGCGGGAGGGCTTGGACACTCAGGCAGCTCCCCTTGTCGCTTTAGGCCTGGCAGCTCTGAAACCGTGTTGGCCCTATCCCTGGTGAGTCCCGTTTAGTAGTTCTGGAACCTCTGGAGGGGCCATCACGCCCCTCACAAAAACAGCACCTTAATACACTGTTTACGTTCTGGTTGAAGGACATTGCGCAGGAGCAGGGAGAACTATTTCCTTGTGAAATGGAGCACTTTTCTTGAAATTTAAACTGGACGAACGGACACAAAGGGCTGCACTTTGGGACAGTATAAGTGGCAATGGGAAAACGGTAGGTTCACCCTCACACAGGGACTCTACACGCACGCACACCACCCACAAAACAAACACAAAACGTCAACACCATGAACACACACATACAAGATGACCAAGTCCATGACCAAGACCAAAAACTAAAAAGAAATGTAAAAAAGTTAATGCCTGAGCGCAAATGGGGTCTCCTTTCACTTGGTTCTTGGTGCAATATCGGAACCTGGAGCTCTGATGCAGGAAATAAGAAAGACGTCAGGTATGGGAAATCAAGGGGATTTGGCCTGTGATCATAAATTAAACAGTTATTCAATTTAGTGTTATCCTTTATTCATTTCAACCCCCCCATTATACCTCCCCTGCTCCAACCACATCTCATGTATTCGTTGGAGACACTGAACGTCCCCTGTCATTGCTGCCCTTGGCCATTAAATCAGTCAAGTTTAATGTTCATTCAACAACCTTGCTTGTCTGTTACACATATATTCATTTCTGTTCAAAACCATTGCGTCCAAGTTGTTTTTCAATTATTATGTATTTCAATTATAGCCAATTGAGCCACCTTACTGTGCTTTTCAAAAGCATTACACCACCATTTCCAAGCACCCCCCTAAATAAATAAATAGATAAATAAATAAATGTAATAACTGGCCCCACGGCTTCCTGGCAAATGCTAAAAGAGCTAAAAATGAACATTGAAAAAGGCCATGCAGATCCTCTGTGACTGTGCATTTTGCTCTAAATTATACAGGAAGGTGACGGCGTTTTAAGACACCCGCAGTGACTCACTGGTCATAATTACATACTAAATTTGTTCTCTTTTTCTCTTGCTCGGCTGTTATACACTATAGAAATTGATTGTATTTCATTCACTCCAGCTGCTCAAAACTCCAATGGCACCAGAGCTAGTCAATGCTGCATTGTGGCTGGCCTGAGGGCATTGTAACAGTGCCAAACCTAGGTGTAAATGGAAAAATGTTGCATTGTGGACGCTAATCTGTCATGCTTTTTTTCCCCCGGACCACACACCTGAAGAGCACTAAGGTATTATATTTCAGTTTTTACGTACTCTGCCTAAAAACACCAAACAGTAACAAAATCTTTACTTTTGCTTGTGTGTGTTTCCCAACAACACAGAACAGTTATGACCCAAAATAAATGACCCGATAAAGCAGCAGCTACAGCTGTGACCACGTGATTCATGTGCCATTTTGAAAAGAGCATTTGAAAGTGCACATGGTGAAGTCTTGAAGAGGAAGTTTGCGAAAAATAATATTGAGGAATAATGTTGAGGACAAATCAGGAAAAATGTAAAATAGAAAGAGTTACAGTACAGAGGGTGATCAGGGTAGAGTGGAAAAATATTAGTCACTAACATCCCTCAATCCCTCACGTTCACTGCTGGAATAAAGATTAGCACACCATTCCCTGAGTCACTGGGACTAAACATAGCAGGAGACCTGAACTACAATACATTGCTCCAAAAAAATGGCATGATATCTGGCAACAGCAGTGCAGCGTGAGCTCACAGGAAGTGATATAACCATGGACCATCCACACTCAGTTGAAGGGGACCGATTGGAGCCACATGTCTTGGTGGTACATTCACAAACATATAGACATCTGGAAACATGTACCTTCAGATGTTTCCCAGAAAACGTATTTTCCATTCCCCAATGGAAAATACCAATGTTATTCACTCATAGTGACAGACTAATTGCATTATAATGTACTATTAATATACTATAATATTACATTATATTGCTAATAAGAAAGAACTGTTTTAAAATGCATGTCTTAAATATAAAATACTCTTTTCAGGGTCAAGGGTAGTCAAGGGCATTTTAAGAAATGAATTAATAAAAAGCAGACTAAATATCTATAAAAAATATATAGTCACCGGACCTGAACCCAATCGAGATGGTTTGGGGTGAGCTGGACCGCAGAGTGAAGGCAAAGGGTCCAACATGTAAATGGTCATGAAAATAAAGTTGAATGAGAAGGTGTGTCCAAACGTTTGGCCTGTACTGTATATACACATGCACAATATGCAACACCAACCTTGGATGCAAAAGCACCTGCAGAATAAAAACCACATAGAATCAGATAAAAATGAATTAAACTTTTGAATGGGATGTGTATAAATGAATACAGAAGGACATTATTCAATTCCACAGCTTTAATACCGTTTAATGAAAGGACAATTGAAAGAAATGATGTAAATTTCCAGAGTGATTGTGTAAGACACAAGATAACTAATTTAATTTGATGCTCTGGTAAAGGCTAGCCTGGCTCAAAATGACAAATAAAAATATTTTTTATGACTGATTTCTACATCTTCAGTTATTGGGAATTCTTGTAAAGATTAGCAAAAATCTATAGAACAGCATTTTTCAAAGATAAACCAAAGAATCAAAACTTTCTTGATATTTAATTACATTTTCCAAAATGAAAACAGCACCGTAACCTTACAGAACCTAATACATTTTTAAAAATTAAACTGTCACTGTACTGCATCAGAATAAAAATGCTAGTGGTTCTAAAGAGTTCTAAGATCGTCCTGCCATCTTGTGGTAATAAAAGTCATACAATAATCTAGTGCATGAGAAACAACACTGCAGCAGTAACTGCAGCAATGTTAGCTTTGCATCAAAATGTGATCACTAGAACTACTACTACACTTAATGCTATTGATAGTACTCTCACCAATAGAGCACTCAAATGATATAAAGGCAATAAAGACAATAACTTTGTCCTAAGACTAAATAAATGACGCATAATTTACAATAATTTACTATGTAAATTCAAATAAAAAAATTTATTTGTCACATACATAGCCATACTCGGTATGATATGCAGTGAAATGCTTTGTATGTGTAACATGTTACAAAACCAACATTATTAATGGAATCAGAATATCTTTATTGTCATTGTAACAAGTCCAACGAAATTATGTGCAGTCCCCAAGCCAGGGCTATCTTAAATACTGTGTGTAAGAACAAGCTTAAAAGAAGACAACTAGCATGTGTACTGATGTAATACAAAATATAATGCAAATATAATACAAAATTCAAAATTAAAGGGTGAGGTAGAAACCATATTGCGCATGAAAAGGAAATGAAAATAGTTGAAGGTGGAAAAATAAATTAAACATCATTAAGTTCTCTGATGGGCTGTTTAGTCTGTTCTCCCTTGTTTTAATGCTCCTGTATCTCTTGTCTGGTGGCAGCATGGTCATGATCGGGATGTGAGGAGTCCTTTTGTGCTATCTTGAGGCAGCGAGAGCCGTGCAGTTCGTCCAGAGCGTCCAGTCTCTGCTGAGCCTTCTTCACCAGCTCTGTTGAGTTCACACCCAGTAAGTGGAAGTCCGACACCCTCTCAGTCCCCACTGATGTAAAGTGGTTTGATGTCCGTTTTCCTTTTCCTGAAATCCACAACAATCTCCTTGGCCTTTGCTGGCCGATAATCATTCAGCCAGGTTATGGATGATTTTTTTTGGTAAGGGGACTATGGTGGAGGATATGGAGGCAGAGTGGGACAGAGGCCTGGGACAGGCTGAAGATCTTTGTGAAGACCCCGGCCAGTTGCTCTGCACAGTTCCTCACACGTCCAGGGACACCGTCGGGACCTGCCTCCTTCCTGGGGTTGACAGCCAGGAGCAAGTGTCACACTTCCTGGTTCTCCACCTTAAGAGTGGGGGTGAAGTGGATGTGAGCTGCTGCTGTTGCGCCACCTCAAAGCGGGCACAGAAGAGGTTCAGCTCCTCTGCCATTGAGGCATCACCTTCAGCAGCTCCATGACTGGTCGTGTAGTTGGTGATGTGCTGGACACCCTGCCAAACCTGCCTGCTGTTGTTGCTGTCCCGGTACTGCTCAATCCTGTATGCCCTCTTGGCCTTCGTGATGCTTCTCGTCGGGTTGTTTCGTGCCATATTATATATGGCCTTATCGCCGGGCCTTTGCAACCTTTAGCAGCTGCTTGACCTCCCTACTCATCCCAGGTTTCTGGTTAGGGCAGACCCAAATACGTTTCTCCACTGTGACAGTGTCCATGCAAATATTTGCAATTTGCTAACTAAAGAAAAAAAAAAAAAAACAAGAGTTGAGCATTATTGAAGGAGGTTTCAAAAGCTCAAGTGAGGAGCAAACTCACAACCTCTGGTTTGCAAAGCCACTGTTCTGGCAACTGAGCTATAAAGCCATTGATCAGCTTTGTTTGGAAAACTAAACCCATTCAAGATATTGTTTTCATAACTTAGGTTTCAAAATCTAAAGTGACAATAACTAAATAACGCTTCATCGAAGTTCAAACTCACGACCCCTGATTTATTGCCACTTGTTTAACTTTGACGTAATTGTACCCTGGAAGATATTCAATGATGCTGAAGCAGGTTTGAACTCACGATCCCTGTCTATGAGACCACTGAGCTATGAAACAATAACTCTGTCTTCATTTGATTCCTTTGTGACTCAGACAATATTACATTTGGATAACTTCTCCAGTTCTGGACCATTATTTTCATTAGTGGACTAGAAAGTCCTCCTCCAGATCTTCTCTCAGAGGAGGCACTTCCCAACTGTCAGACCACTCAGCAAGGCGGGCCTTCACTCAACATTTGCAAAACAATACGTACTGCGAAATGTGATTTGTTATTCAATTTATTATAAAAACTTTATTGGAAATTAATAAAGAATTGCATTTGGACATTGAATAATTTCGTTTGCAAAATAAATTGCTATTTGAATAAATGTAAAGAAAACCCATGGAAAAAGAATTCAATTCAATTTTTATTCAAAATTCTTTGGAAAATGTCAAATCAAATTACATGCTCTGATTGAATATTGCATTGCCAAATGAATTGCCATTTGAATTTTTGTGCTAAAAATATTCCATACTCTATCCAGTCCCCAAATGGCGGCTCTATTAATCACAACATCTAGTGTTTACATCTACTGTTGCTTACTGTTATAAGGTGATCAAGTAGGATGTGATATTGATAATGCTCAGATTCATGACGGAGTTATGCAGAGCCATTTTCAACATAGCAAACTCTAAAGGATCATAATGAACAAAATTACCATAGGAAAAGGCCAGTATGTTCTTGGGGAGACTGGGAACTTGGCACGAATCGAAGGAAGATCTACATGCTGGGAACATAAATGTATCATGTACGTGATTACGGGCCTGAGTGGGAGTCTCCATTACTGTGCTTCTAGTTGGAGCTCCACCTGGTGGTCATGGGTGGGATTGCGAGTCGTTCACCCTCAAAGACTCCAGGCCCACAGGAGGACATGCTATTGGAAGGGGGGGAATTAAAGCTCATTTTATTCACATGAATACTACATTAAACCCCACTGAAGATGAAGGTTAACTCCATCTGCATCTATGCTCCACAGTTTTTTCTTTTCCACAGTTAAAAGCCTGACACTGAAATATTTGCAGGAGTAAAAAATCCCCACAGTCTCACATTTCTGTCTCAGTATTTGTTTATCTCAGTTTCGGGATGGGAACTAATATGATAATTACAAGGGTGTTCAAATAGAACTAGTTCAACAGATTTAAACCTAAAATGGGAACTGAGTGTATGTGTGTGTGTGTGTGTGTGTTCCTGCACACCAAGTTATTGTTCAGTTCATAAATCCTGGCAGATCAAAATAAACTCATCAGTCAGCGAGGATGGAAGCATCTCCCAATTTCCTATTTAAAAATTCGATTCCTTTCCGAAGCAAAACTGGAAGGAAACGGGACCATCTATGACCCCCTGTATAAATTAACATCCAGAATGATTCTACACGCAGATAATAAACAATTACTACATCTGCCAACGTTCTATAGTTCATGTAATACCAACAGAACTAACATACTGATTTACTAAACTTCCCCAACATTCCGAATTAAAATTACCAAATTACCATAGAGCAGTGGTCTCAAACTCCACTTTAGAATTGATTTTAAACGGTGTAATTCACATAAAACTTTTTTTTGTATTGTTGTAACAGTA